>NC_141873.1:85123582-85275098 GCF_056163025.1 Triticum urartu
AGTTCTTGGCAGATTTTAGCTATTGTAGGACAAGTCAAGCAATCATCACACAATTCAAGCAAGCATGCAAAGAGTATATTGGCAGCGGAAAGTAAAGCATGCAACTTGCAAGAATGTAAAGGGAAGGGTTTGGAGAATTCAAACGCAATTGGAGACACGGATGTTTTTCCCGTGGTTCGGGTAGGTGGTGCTATCCTACATCCACGTTGATGGAGACTTCAACCCACGAAGGGTAACGGTTGCGCGAGTCCATGGAGGGCTCCGCCCACGAAGGGTAATGGTTGCGCGAGTCCATGGAGGGCTCCACCCACGAAGGGTCCACGAAGAAGCAACCACCCACGAAGGGTCCACGAAGAAGCAACCTTGTCTATCCCACCATGGCCATCGCCCACGAAGGACTTGCCTCACTAGCGGTAGATCTTCACGAAGTAGGCGATCTCCTTGCCCTTACAAACTCCTTGGTTCAACTCCACAATCTTGTCGGAGGCTCCCAAGTAACACCTAGCCAATCTAGGAGACACCACTCTCCAAGAAGTAACAAATGGTGTGTAGGTAATGAACTCCTTGCTCTTGTGCTTCAAATGATAGTCTCCCCAACACTCAACTCTCTCTCTCATAGGATTTGGATTTTGTGGAAAGAAGATTTGAGTGGAAAGCAACTTGGGGAAGGATAGAGATCAAGATTCATATGGTAGGAATGGAATATCTTGGTCTCAACACATGAGTAGGTGGTTCTCTCTCAGAACATATGAGTTGGAGTTGTGTATGTGTTCTGATGGCTCTCTCCACGAATGAACAGGAGGTGGAGGGGTATATATAGCCTCCACACAAAATCCAACCGTTACACACAGTTTTCCAATCTCAGTGGGACCGAATCAACAAACTCGGTCGGACCAAAAAGGTAAACCTAGTGACCGTTAGAGATTTTCGGTGGGACTGACATGCAACTCGGTAGGACCGATATGGTTAGGGTTTGGGCATAACGTAATCTCGGTGAGACCGATTACACAAACTCGATGAGACCGAGTTTGGTAATAAGCTAACCAGAGAGTTGGTCAGGCAAACTCGGTGGGACCGATTTGCTCTTTCGGTGAGACCGAAAAGTTACAAAAAGGAAACACTGAATTTACATTGCAATCTTGGTGGGACCGATCTGCTCTTTCGGTGAGACCGAAAAGTTACGAAAGGGAAACAGAGAGTTTGCAATCCCATCTCGGTGAGACCGAGATCCCTATCGGTAGAACCGAATTGTCAGGGTTTGGCAGTGGCTTATGACAAGTGAAACTCGGTGGCGCCGGATAGAAAGAATCGGTAGGACCGAGTTTGGCTTAGGGTTTAGGTCATATGTGGATATGGGAAAGTAGTTGAGAGTTTTGGAGCATATCACTAAGCACATGAAGAAAGAGGCTCATTAAGCAACACCTCATCCCTCCTTGATAGTATTGGCTTTTCCTAAAGACTCAATGTGATCTTGGATCACTAAAATATAAAATGAAGAGTCTTGAGCTTTTGAGCTTGAGCCAATCCTTTGTCCTTAGCATTTTGAGGGTTCCACTTTCACATCCATGCCATGCCAATCATTGAGATTTCCTGAAATAGTCATCTTGGAATAGCATTAGCTCAATGAGCTATATGTTGTTATGAATTACCAAAACCACCTAGGGATAGTTGCACTTTCAATCTCCCCCTTTTTGGTAATTGATGACAACATATAGATCAAAGCTTCGACAAATGATAATAAGCATGAAATATATCGTCACTTTGAGAAGTGTGTGACAAGTAAGAGCTCCCCCTAAATTTATGCATATTTAAAATTTGCTTTGGACTGCAAATGCACAAGGAGTTAGAGTCATGGGTTACTCTTCCATGTCACATACATCTTGGTGGAGCGCTTAAAATGATAAGAATGAAATACATGCACTCATCACCAAGAATAATGAATGATCACATAAGATAGATAAGATGATAATATTAAGCAAACATTAAGTGTAGCTTATGATCAAACACATGATCATCAATGTCTCACGAGCAATGACATAGTATCTCACACAAAAGCAAACAAAGTTCGAAAAAACCACCAAATAAAACAAGAGAGAATAAAAGCAACGCTCTCTCTCGAAGCCTATGATCTATACATTTTCTCCCCCTTTGGCAACAAGTTACCAAAAAGTTCCTAGAAAATGCATAGTGCTAAGTCGACACTCAGGCTTGATCTTCAGGTGGTGGTGGAGTCCGGAGCACTCCAAGGATGAAGCCTTCTGTAGACGTGGTTGGAGTTGAGGCTGAAGTAGATGCTGGAGCTGGTGGAACTGAAGCTATAGCTGGCACTGCATGTGATCTCTGAGCTCTTGGCACTCTAGCAAATGCATCATTTGTAGTCTTGCCTCTCCTCTCCTGCATGTCATCCTGAAGTTGTTCCACTGCAGACTGAATCTCTGTTACTTTGACATCCAAGTCATAGAACTTTTGTTCCATGATCCTCTCTAAGCTCTGCTGATTCTGAGTGAGGGTGGCCAGTCCTTGCTCAATCCTCAGTGTGGATGCAATCAAGTAACCAAGCTGCTCTTGTTTGGTTTTCAAGAAATACTCAGATGCCTCCTCTTGAGTTGGCATCTTGGCAGCTTTCTCCTTCCTCGCCTGCTCCTTCTTTGCTTGTGCTTGAACTGATGATGGTTCATTCTCATTCATCACAACTTGGTTGTCCTCAAAGTCTGGATGAATAGGCAAGTGTTCCTTGTCCAACAAGTATATGCCTGTGCCCATCTTCGAGTTGATTAACTCCTGAATCTGAGGGGCATAACCACAGCTCCTCTTCTGATCTGCTGCAGTCCTCTTGATAGTTTCTACTATGAGGCTCATGACCTTGAATTTCTGAGGCACATCAAATACATGAAGCAAATTGATTGCATGGCCTCTGATCATCTTGTGATCACCTGACTTGGGCAACAAAGTGTGCCTCAGTATCCAATTGATTGTTGGCAGCCCTGACAGAAGATAGTGTACTGAGCCAAACTTGAAAGTGTCAAGTGCTTCATTTGGAATCTCCTTGTACATGTTGGACATAGAGTTGTGGTCCATCTTCTTCTTGGCATAAATGTCCAAGTCATCGTCATGCTCTTCTGGGGCATTAATCAGCTGAGCCCATTCAGCAACTGTAGACTGGTACCTCGTACCTTCAAACATCCAAGTTATCCTACCATCTGGATAGAAGTGTGCCATGGAGTAGAATTGCATAATAAGTTCCTCGTTCCACTTTGTGAGCTTCTGCCCAACAAAGTCTGCTACTCCACAAGCATTGAAGCTGTCCTGCACTCCAGGATAGTGCTCTTCATTGTCCTTGATGTACTCCCAATCAACCCATCACTACTGGAATCAGCTACTTTGCCATCTGCCAGCTCTATGCCGTCAGCTAGCGGACGGCAAAGAAGCTCTTTGCCATCAGCTACCAAAAAGCAGACGGCAAAGAAGCTCTTTGCCGTCCGCGAGCACTTTGCCGTCTGCCAGCAGACGGCAAAGAATCTTTGCCGTCCGCTGGCAGACGGCAAAGAGAGAGGTGGCCCCCACCCCCCGCCCGTTTGGACAAAAACTTAATGGCCCACCTCTTTGTCGTCTGCCAGCAGACGGCAAAGAGGCAAAAGGGCGGACGGCAAAGAGAGGCGGACGGCAAAGAGGACACTACCTAGCGGCCCGTACCCCCCGCCCGTTACTCTCTGTTCTCTCCTCGCCGACGCGCCCCGCCACCACTTCCCACCCCACCGCCGCCGCCCCCACCACTCGCCACCGCCCCGGCCCCCCGCCGCCCCACCGCCCCGTCCCCCTCCCCCCCGCCCCGGCGCCCCGGCCCCCCGCCGCCCCGCGCCCCACCGCCCCGGGCCCGGCCCCCCGCCGCCCCAGGCCGCCCCCGCGCCCCGGCCAGCTCCTCCACCGGGGGCCTCCTCCACCGCCCCGCCCCCTCCTCCACCGGCCCTGCCCCAGGTGAGCCCCCCTCCTTTTTTTCTGTTTTTTTCTTTTTAGTTTTAGTTTAGATTTAGGTTTAGTTTTAGTTTAGTTTTAGGTTTAGATTTAGTTTTTTTTCCTTTTTTCTGTTTTATTAGTTTTAGGTTTATGTTTAGTTTAGATTTAGTTTTAGTTTTAGGTTTAGGTTTAGTTTAGTTTGAGGAAAGAAGAAGAAGAAGAGAAAAAGAGGAGAGGAGGAGAAGAAGAAGAGGAAAAAGGAAAGGAAGAAGAAGAGGAGGAGGAGGAGGAGGAGAAAAAAGAAGAAGAGGAAGAAGAAGAAGAAGAAAAAATAGGAGAGGAGGAGAAGAAGAAGAAGAGGAAAAAGGAAAGGAAGAAGAAGAAGAAGAAGAAGAAGAAGGAAAAAAAGGAAGAAAAGGAAGAATAGGAAGAAGAAGAAAAGGGAAAAAGAGGGGAAAAACCCGACCCGACACGGCACCCCAACCTGACACGGCACCCCGACCCTGACACGACACCCCGACCCCTAGACCCCGACCCCGACACCCCGATCCCGACCCCGACCCCGACACCCCGACCCCGACACCAACACGGCACCCCGACCCCGACCCGACACCCCGACCCCGAGACCCCGACCCCGACACCGACACGACACCGACACCCTGACACCACACCCACCCTTACCCCAACACCGACACGGCACCCCGACCCCGACCCGGCACCCCGACCAGACACCCCGACCCCGAGACCCCGAGCCTGACCCGACACCCCGACCCCGAGACCCCGACCCCGACCCGGCACCCAACCCGACAACCCGACCCCGAGACCCCGACCCCGGGCCTGACCCGACACCCCGACCCCGACACCGACACGGCACCCCGACCCTGACCCGGCACCCCGACCCAACACCCCGACCCCGAGACCCCGACCCCGATCCCGACACCCCGACCCCAGCCCCGACCCCGACCCCGACACCCCGACCCCCCGAGCCTGACCCGACACCCCGACCCCGAGCCTGACCCGACACCCTGACCCCGACACCACACCCCGACCCCGAAACAACACCCCGACACCGACACGGCACTACCCCGACATCGACACGACACCCCGACCCCCCGACCCCGAAACAGCACCCCGACCCCGACACGGCACCCCGACACCGACAGGACACCCCGACCACCGACACCTCCCAAAAAGCTGTTCTTTGGCCTTCCAGAGGCCGACGGGGTCATATATTTGTGAATTATTAGTTAGGTCATATATATATTTCGATTTTGTTATGAAAAACATCATATATAATTGTGTTGATCGTGTAGTTTTAAATGTGCAGTTGTTTCATCGCTGCGAGGTTTGGTGTTCGACGACCTTGCCGTGCGTTTGACGAGCTCTGCCAGTGATTGCTCCTGGGACCACGGTGAGTTTTATTTGAATGGGCATTACTTGCTAGTCTTAACATTTGAGTGTCATCATGCTAACAAGACATTGGAAATGATCTTTGGTGCAGCGTAACTCCAGACAAGCATCGCACGATCCTTCTCCATCTACCGACACGAGCCACCCCGCTCCTACACCTCCTGGATCTTGGTAAGTTTATCTAGTGTTTTGCTTAACACATGCATAAAGACCTAGACTTAGCTTTATTTCCTCCAATGCTTACCATAATGACCTAGACTTAGCTTCTTCTCCTCCAAAATGACTTAATAAGCTTACTGACCTCCAAAACCATCCATTTTACCTAAGTTAGCTCTAAAACGATCTGTACTTAGCTTACTTATGTCAAAAATTGCATAATTAGCTTAGTTAGCTCATAGACGATCCATTTTACCTAAGTTAGCTCTAAAATGACCCATTTTACCTAGGTTAGCTTATAAATGATCCAGTTCATCCAAGTTAGCTCAAAAATGACCCATTTTACCTAGATTAGCTCCTAAATGATCCATTTTACCTACGTTAGCTTTACAATGACCCATTTCACCTAGGTTAACTCCAAAATGACCCATCTTACCTAGGTTATCTCATAAACGATCCATTTCAACTAATTTAGCTCATAAACGATCCATTTCACCAAGTTAGCTAAAAAACGATCCATTTCACCTAAATTAGCTCTTAAATGATCCATTTCACCTAAGTTAGCTCAAAAAGATCCATTTCAACTAAATTAGCTCATAAATGATCCATTTCACCTAAGTTAGCTCAAAAACGATCCATTTCAACTAAGTTAGCTCATAAATGATCCATTTCACCTAAGTTAGCTAAAAAAAAGATCCATTTCACCTTAGTTACCTCAAAAACAATCCATTTGACCTTAGTTAGCTCATAAACGACCCATTTCAACTAAGTTAGCTCATAAATGATCCATTTCACCTTAGCTAGCTCATAAACGACCCATTTCAACTTAGTTAGCTCATATATGATCCATTTCACGTAAGTTAGCTCATAAATGACATACTCTTCTTGTTCTAGTCTTCTTCTTGTTCTACTCTTCTTATTCTAGTCTTCTTCTTGTTCTACTCTTCTTCTTGTTCTACTCTTCTTGTTCTAACTTTCTTATTTTTCATTTTGCAGATTTCATTCACTTGACGAAAGCTTGCATAGATAGAGTGCTCCTTACCCCTTTCTCTGTTTCTTTTGTATCGTTGAACTATGCATGTATCGTTGGATGAAACTATTGTAATATATATGGTTGGATGCCTCTATGTTGAACTTGTTATGTATGATGGAACTATGCATGTAATATATATGGTTGGATGATGAAGTTATGTGTTGGATATCTTATATGTTTGCTCTGTAATGGCCTTTTGAAATATATCTATATATGTCATATATATTTGTGATGAAAATTGTTGGATTTAATAAAAAAACAGATAAAAGAGCCAATATGCAGGCTCTTTGCCGTCTGCCACCGATGGCAACGGGCTCTTTGCCGTCTGCCGCGGACGGCAAAGAAGACACGTGGCATCCAGCTGTGCTTCCTGGGAGCTGACCCATTTGGTCAGTTTGCCTACAGTGGCAGACGGCAAAGACTTTGCCATCAGTGGCAGACGGCAAAGAACCTGCCATGTAGTGACGTGTAGATGACATCATACGGCGGACGGCAAAGACACTAGAAATTTTGCCGTCAGCGGCGGACGGCAAAGGCCTGCCGTTAGCCACTTAACGGACTGACAGCGCAATTATTGCCGTCCGCTCTCTTTGCCGTCCGCCGCCGACGGCAAAGGGCCTTTGCCGTCAGCCGCCAGGAAGCAGACGGCAAAGTAGCTGTTTACCGTAGCCTACTTTGCCGGAGCCTTTTGCCGTCCGTCGTTCATGCCTTTGCCATCCGCCGTGGCAGACGGCAAAATAGCTGATTCCTGTAGTGCATCTCATGTCACAAACTATGGGCTTCTTATCAAGCAGCACTGTCTCATAGAAATCTTGTTGTTCCTTGGTGTGAAACCTGTAATCCACAGCAGTTCTTCTCCTTGAAGCATACGGGTCTGCTTCTCTCCACTTTCTGAGCCCTGAATCTCTTCTGAGCTTCATGTCCTCAGCCACAGGATGAGCATCATTGTGGTCTGGGATCTTGGGCTTGAGCTTTCTCAGAACATGCTCTTCATCATCTTCTTCAACAACAGTCTCAGGCACTGGGGCCTTGTTCTTTTCAGTTGCAGGTATGCTCCTCGTATTTCTCTTTGGAGTTGTCTTGACCTTTGATGCAGCCTTCGGTGCTTCCTTGGGCTTAGATGCAGTAGCCCCTGATTTGATAGCATCACCCATTAGCTTGGGTACCTTAGGTGCTGGTGCAGCAACCTCTTCTTCTTCCTCTTCTTCCATGATAGAAGCCTTTCCAAGCACTCTGGCTACGGTCTTCTTGACCCTTTCCTTCCTTTTCTTTCCTTCAGCAGCAACTGGCTCTATGGTTGCAGGCTTTTCAGGAATCTGAGTTGAGGCTCTGGCCTTTGGCATAGGCTGCCTACCTGCTGGCCTTTTGATTTTCAATCCTGGCTTTGTGCCTTGAGCTGAGCCATGTTCCTTCTCGAGCACTACTCTCTTTGAAGTTGCTTCCTCTTCTACCACATAGTCCTCATCCTCTGGTTCTGAGGTTCTCTTCTTCCTTTGTCTTGTGGCAGCTTTTGGCAGATTGCTAGGGGTGCTCCTGCTGCCTTCATCTGAAGAACTTGAGGGACTAGTGCCCTCACTCATGTGCACCTGCTCTTCTGACCTGTTCTGGCTGTCACTCTGATCAGACATGATGTAAAAGCTGACTGCTGACCCTGTCAAGAGTTTATAGATGAGGTAGAGTGGATGAGCATCACAAAATGCAGAGATTTTTGCAAAAGAATGATCCAAAAACTTAGTTTTAGTTTCCCACTAAAATCATCTCGGATCTACCGATTTTTAAACTCGGTGATACCGAAGCAGTTTTGGCACCTAAACTAGTGAACTCGGTCAGACCGAGTCATAGTTCAGTGGCACCGAGACTGCTAGGGTTTCACAGAGTTCCAAAATCGGTCACACCGATAAGTAATTCTCGGTCAGACCGAGTCTCACTTGTGCAATGGCATAAGCCAAATCGGTGGGACCGAGTTTTTCAACTCGGTGGGTCCGAGATAGTTTCGGCGGAAACCTAACCCTAAAATTTTCGAATCAAAACTAATCTACGAATGCATTGACTGGATAGGAGTTTAACAAACGTGGCAAGAATCATGATGATCACAATGTGCTAAGAATTGGATTGGGGAATAGCACAAAGATCGAGTCCATACCCTAGTTCAGCGGAGACTCGCTACGGCGGCAACGGCGGGGTTGAATTTCCGTTGACGGCGATGGAGACCAGCAACTGGAGGCGGCTGGCGGCGAGGAGACGATCCGGAGACCAAGTTGGCAGAGCAGGCTATCGCGCGGGCGAAGGGGTTCGGAGAAATTTCCAAATTTTTGCCCATGACTATATATAGCCCGACCCTGTCGGTGTGACCGAGTGGAACAACTCGGTGGCACCGAGATGCAAAACTGTATACAGTTGTTGCAACTCGGTGTGACCGAATGGTTCAAATCGGTTGCACCGAGATCGAAAACCTAGATCAACTTAATGATCTCGGTAGGACCGAAAGTGGGGTATCGGTCAGACCGAGAATCATAAAGAGGTTTTGGAAGTTTAAGTCTATGACGAATCGGGGACTCCGAGTGCTCCTCACACAGAGTGGTTCGAATCTGACTTGATCAAATTTTGTGATGTAGCATGAATAGAGTTTGAGACGAGAAAAGCATAGATAGCTAGAGGAGGTTCTTAGGCATTCTTGTCCATCCACTTGGCAAAAGGAAATAAAACCAAACAATCAAAACAACAGGTGGATGTCCTCGAATGAGTAAAATATGCAACCAGCATGCTCACACAATAAGATGGCAAATGAAATATGTGACAAGGCATGCACAACCAATTCTAGCATCTATCAAGCAATTTGCGATGACAAGGTCATCTATATATGAGTATATTGACTTAGGAGTCAAGTGAGAACACTTGATCATAGGTCATACTCATCGTTTAAGCTCAAGTGGGGTTACCACTTTTACGTAAAGCATTGTTGTGTTCACATCTTTAGAGTTGCTTTAGCTCAAGTCTTAGAGTAAAGCTCCCCCTAGATGTGATATCCCCCCTTAGAGGGATGAACTAACCTCGGGTTTTGTCGATGATGACTTCATGTAGATGTTGAAGATGTGGATGCTCAATGTTGATGTAGATCACTTGGAGCTATCCATTTGAGTGAATTGCACTTTCATTGCCTACATGGGTTAGTCCCACAAGGAACAAACAAGGATATCCATAGACATAGAGTGATGCACACACAAGATGATGTCCATGAAAACTTTTTAGGTTACCTTGTCCCTTGTCTTACCAACAAGAGGGTTTGTGACTCCTTGAACTAGTGCAAGATGTGGAAGTTGATTGCACTTGTTCTTGCCAAAATGATAAGAGTGAAGTATGTTGGCGGAGTCACCCTCAAGAACTCTCTAGTTCTTCTTCTTTTGGATCCACACCATCTTGATGGGAATCCTTGGAGTTGTAGTCGTACTTGATGAAGTGGAACTTGAAGTAGTCTTGGGAATCCACTTGACTAAGGTCTTAGGAGCTTCTTCAAATGCATCAATTTCCTCTTGAAGCTTGTCCTTGCCTTTTTGCTTGTAGTCTTGTGGTGGAAGATCATCTTGAGCTTGTGTCCCCTTGAAAGAAGTATCATACTTCTCTTGTTGAGGAACAAACTTTGTCTTGGGGTATTGATCTTCTTCCCACTCAACTACATTGGCATTGAACTTTCGTTCAAAACCAACACCTTGATTCTTCCGGTGCATTCCTTGCTTGCGCACAATTTCCTCGAATTGCTTACTCCCGGCAAGGCTTTTGTACACTCCTTTCTCTATAATTCCCTTCAATAAGCTATTTTCTTGCTCAGGTGTAACTTGGCTAAGAGAATCATTAGTGGAATCAAGAGAACTAGTAGAAGCAACAATATTGGATTTAGCATGATCATTGTTACTGCTAGAGGAAGAATCTTTCTTGTTCTTGTTACTAGACTTGACTTGAGGCATGTAAGTGGATAAGAGTAAACGCTTGGCAATGTAAGAAGAACTTTTCTTGCGGAGATCATCATTGATTGCTTTTAAGAACTCATGCTCTTGCTCAAGATTGAGCTTTTCAAAGCGTAATTTCTCATGAGCTCTTAAAAGTTCTCGATGATCTTCGAAGATAGTTTCATGAGCTAACTTAAGAGTGTTTAGTTCTTTAGTTAGAGCCTCAATCTTCTCCTTATCATTGTCATTCGTTTTATCTTGATTAGCATGATTAATTGACGTTTCATCATAGTATTCATCACTAGAGTTGTCAACAAGCAAATCATCACCTAACAAGTCACCTTCATCACTATTGAAATCAACATACTCAGGGTGTGTTACCTTAGGACCTTTGGCCATGAAGCATCTTCCAATTCCTTCATTTGGTGAGTCAAATATGTCGTAGGAGTTGGTTGACACAAGTGCTAGACCGGCAACACCTTCATCTTGAGTATCTTCGGAGTCGGAGTGATAACTTCTCTCAGAGTGGCTGTCGGAGTCGGAGCCGGATACCCATTCACCAACACGAGCTTGATGTCTTTGTTTTGTGTAGCTCCTTGATGATTTTTCCTTCCTTTCTGAATCCTTGCTTCTCCATGAGTATCTTCGTTCATAACGATCATCTCTACTCCTTCTCTCTCTTGGTGGTGATTCTTTGCTTCTTCTTTTTGGAGAATCTTCTCTTCTCTTGTAGGGAGTTGTACACTCATTGGAATAGTGTCCGGGTCTTCCACAACTGTAGCAGTTTCGCTCTCGACTAGAAGATCTTTTGTCATTGTAGGACCTTGACTTGAAGCTTCTATCTTTGCTTCTACTCTTGTAGAACTTGTTGAAGTTCTTCACCATTAAGCTCGATTCTTCATTGAAGTTTTGTTTCTCACTTGATGATGTAGGGGCTTCACATGAGGCTTTGTAGGCACCACTTGATTTGTTGTGAAGTTCCTCTTTATCCTTAAGTGACATCTCATCAGCAACAATTCTTCCAATCACCTCTGTTGGCTTGAGATCTTTGTAATTGGGCATCATTTGGATCAATGTGCACACGGTATCATATTTTCCATCCAAGGCTCTTAGAATCTTCTTGATGATGAATCTATCGGTCATCTCTTCACTTCCTAAGCCGGCAATCTCATTTGTGATGAGAGCAAGCCTAGAGTACATTTCAGCGACACCTTCACCATCCTTCATTTTCAACTTGTCAAGTTGACTTTGAAGCACATCCAACTTGGATTCCTTGACGGAGTCGGTACCTTCATGCATATCAATCAAAGTGTCCCAAATTTCCTTTGCATTCTCAAGACAGCTGATTTTGTTGAATTCTTCGGGGCACAATCCGTTGAAGAGAATATCACAAGCTTGAGCATTGTATTGCAACATCTTCAACTCATCCGCGGTAGCTTCACAGTTTGGTTCTTTCCCATCAAAGAAGTCACCTTGCAAACCAACACACACAATAGCCCAAACGGCGGGGTTATGTCCAAGAATATGCATTTTCATTTTATGATTCCAACTAGCAAAATTAGTACCATCAAAGTAAGGACCTCTACGGTGATAATTTCCCTCGCTAGACGCCATACTCTCCTAGGTTGTGAAACCAAGGCTATGACCACCAAAAGCTATGGAGATCAAAGCAAATGGAGACCAAAGCTCTGATACCACTTGTAGGATCGAAAGTATGTCTAGAAGGGGGGGTGATTAGACTACTTGACCAAATAAAAACTTAACCTTTTCCCAATTTTAGTTCTTGGCAGATTTTAGCTATTGTAGGACAAGTCAAGCAATCATCACACAATTCAAGCAAGCATGCAAAGAGTATATTGGCAGCGGAAAGTAAAGCATGCAACTTGCAAGAATGTAAAGGGAAGGGTTTGGAGAATTCAAACGCAATTGGAGACACGGATGTTTTTCCCGTGGTTCGGGTAGGTGGTGCTATCCTACATCCACGTTGATGGAGACTTCAACCCACGAAGGGTAACGGTTGCGCGAGTCCATGGAGGGCTCCGCCCACGAAGGGTAATGGTTGCGCGAGTCCATGGAGGGCTCCACCCACGAAGGGTCCACGAAGAAGCAACCACCCACGAAGGGTCCACGAAGAAGCAACCTTGTCTATCCCACCATGGCCATCGCCCACGAAGGACTTGCCTCACTAGCGGTAGATCTTCACGAAGTAGGCGATCTCCTTGCCCTTACAAACTCCTTGGTTCAACTCCACAATCTTGTCGGAGGCTCCCAAGTAACACCTAGCCAATCTAGGAGACACCACTCTCCAAGAAGTAACAAATGGTGTGTAGGTAATGAACTCCTTACTCTTGTGCTTCAAATGATAGTCTCCCCAACACTCAACTCTCTCTCTCATAGGATTTGGATTTTGTGGAAAGAAGATTTGAGTGGAAAGCAACTTGGGGAAGGATAGAGATCAAGATTCATATGGTAGGAATGGAATATCTTGGTCTCAACACATGAGTAGGTGGTTCTCTCTCAGAACATATGAGTTGGAATTGTGTATGTGTTCTGATGGCTCTCTCCACGAATGAACAGGAGGTGGAGGGGTATATATAGCCTCCACACAAAATCCAACCGTTACACACAGTTTTCCAATCTCAGTGGGACCGAATCAACAAACTCGGTCGGACCAAAAAGGTAAACCTAGTGACCGTTAGAGATTTTCGGTGGGACTGACATGCAACTCGGTAGGACCGATATGGTTAGGGTTTGGGCATAACGTAATCTCAGTGAGACCGATTACACAAACTCGATGAGACCGAGTTTGGTAATAAGCTAACCAGAGAGTTGGTCAGGCAAACTCGGTGGGACCGATTTGCTCTTTCGGTGAGACCGAAAAGTTACAAAAAGGAAACACTGAATTTACATTGCAATCTTGGTGGGACCGATCCGCTCTTTCGGTGAGACCGAAAAGTTACGAAAGGGAAATAGAGAGTTTGCAATCCCATCTCGGTGAGACCGAGATCCCTATCGGTAGAACCGAATTGCCAGGGTTTGGCAGTGGCTTATGACAAGTGAAACTCGGTGGCGCCGGATAGAAAGAATCGATAGGACCGAGTTTGGCTTAGGGTTTAGGTCATATGTGGATATGGGAAAGTAGTTGAGGGTTTTGGAGCATATCACTAAGCACATGAAGCAAGAGGCTCATTAAGCAACACCTCATCCCTCCTTGATAGTATTGGCTTTTCCTAAAGACTCAATGTGATCTTGGATCACTAAAATATAAAATGAAGAGTCTTGAGCTTTTGAGCTTGAGCCAATCCTTTGTCCTTAGCATTTTGAGGGTTCCACTTTCACATCCATGCCATGCCAATCATTGAGCTTTCCTGAAATAGTCATCTTGGAATAGCATTAGCTCAATGAGCTATATGTTGTTATGAATTACCAAAACCACCTAGGGATAGTTGCACTTTCACTGTCCTTACATAATCTCAGCATATTTTTTTCGTATGCATGTCAGATATTGTACACAGTCATGCTGAACATGTAGAGAAAAAGAGAAGAGTTTTGTGCGGTAATACAATGTCATGCAGGCATTGCTCCATGGTGGGTTCAATGGCAAACCCTCCCCACCCCTCTCCAGATTGTAATCCAGAGGAAGATATCTGTTCTGAGGCGGATTCGTACGCCGCTGACCACTCCTATTTACCCCCCAAGGTGTTTGCTCTACCTTGGCATGATGATGTTAGTCATATCATGCATATGTTGCCTTGAAGTGCCTACTTTTGACATCATATATGGCATCTGCTTAGTTTAGACATGTTCTGTAATGCCACCTGTTTAGTTTCTATATCATATATGGGAATTATGCAGTCTCATGTCTTTTAGCCAGCCATAATATATGTGAAATGTGCAACGCCATCCTGTTTAACCAGGCATCATATATTTGAATGATATCTTTCCCATCTTTTCTTCATTACATTTCCATTTCTCGACAATGTTTGTACATTAAACTACTCTTCCAGTGAATCAGCCATTTGGGTGGGAGATGGAAAAATCTGGAGTGAAAACAAGGCCTTTAGAGAAGACAGTGCTACCTGTCGAAGCAGATCTCGTGTTGGGTCCTGATAGCTCCTCAGAGATGGATTCAGAGACAGATGACCAGTCCTATTCCCCCACTGAGGTGTATGCTCTAACTTGGCACGGTAATACTGCTCATATCATGCATACGGTGTCTTGCATTGCATAGTTTAGACATCATATACACAATATTCAACACCATGTTCTTAGTTCAGACATCATATCGAATGCCCTCTGTTTAGCATATAAATCACATATGTGAATTAAATGATGCGATCCTGATTACTTAGATAACATGTAGGTGAATTATGTCATGCGATCCTGTTTAGTTATTCATCATATCTTTGAATTATGTTATACTATGCTATCCAGTTTAGATAGACATCATATATGTGAAATTATGTCATGTTATCCGTTTTAGTTAAACAATATACATGTCAACTATTTCATGCCCTCTTTTTTCCACACTATCTATTGCATCTGTCTCTCATACAATGTATGTACATTCAACTATGTTTCCTGTTTATCAGCCATTTGAATTGGAGCGGGTGATGCCAGTATTTAGCGGACTAAAAACACGGTCTTCAAATAAAACAGTGCTACCTCTTGGTGGAGATAGCACCCCGGTTGTACATGCACAAGAACCAGCCCTACCACACATAACCCAAACTCTCATAGATTGTACCCCAACTGCGATGGCCAGAGAACCAACATCACCCAATCTAACCCCAACCCCAGCCGATAGTAACCCAGTTCCTGTTGACACAGCACCATCTCCACCACAGAGCTCCCAAACAAGAGCAGTTAGTAGGGCCAGTACTATCACGGCGAACCCCAACTCCACCAGTTAGTACGCCTATTCCTGTGGAGGAAGCACAACCAGCTAGTCGTAGTTTAGCATCTATCGCATTTGATGTTGTTAAACCGTATGTGCGTATCTTCCCATCTTGGAAATATTATACTGAAGATGAAGGAAAATGCTAGTTGCAGGTGTTTCTCCAGGAGTTATGTGTAAGTAATGTTATCCATGGCAATTACTTTGCTTCGTCCCATACATCCTACCTCCATGATGGTTATAATACAACAAATTTTCCCATTTTTCTCTATAGAGAAGGACCGATTTGGAAACTCGAGATGAGGTAACCTATGCTAATACCTCTGCTATCTTCAAGAATGCTTGGTGGCAATATCAGAATTACCTGAAGAAAACATACTTCACCGGCAAACAAACTCATCAAATTACCTTACGTTCTCCTGAGACACATTTACTGGACGATGACTGGGAACGCCTTGTTCCGTACTAGTCCCGAACCGAGAATTTGGTAAGGTCTATGAGCTCATTTTCTATTTTTAAGTATTATATTCTTGCGTCTTACTATACTCTGTTCATGTAGAACAAGTGCCTAAACCTAAAGAACAACTGTTCTAATTTAAGATTCCATTGCTATCATAGTTCAAAAAAGCGCTAGGCGTTAATTGTGTGTTTTGCCACCGCCTAGCGCTTTAATGACCAAAGTGCATGCTTATGCGCAGTTATGCACAGATTATGCATAGTTAATTATGCGCAATGTGTTTTGCCAATGCCTAGAGCCTAGGCACGCTTAAGCACTCGCTTAGGCACGCCTTTTTTAACTATGATTGCTTTGCTCTTGTATCACTATATTTACTCATACAAACTTATTTTTAAATTGAAGGATCCAATCGAAACTCCAATGGCACAACAGGTATGTTCACGCATGTTTCTTTAACAAGTTTGCTCTTATCAATAGCTGTGTTGATTTCAATTTCAATTGTGTATATAGTTGACTTTCATATCATGCACATTACTAGCATCACAACATAGCCAGTAGTGTTGTTGTACATGTAGACCTGTGGTACCATCTGAAATCTTATTGTGCCGTGTTGTTTCCCACGCTTTGTATTCTTTCATTGCTGCTTTGTCTTGAACTGATATGATTTGAACCGTGTCTCTATTTTGATTTGGCAAGACAATGCAGTGACCATAGGACATAGATATATGTTTGTTTGATGCTTTTATTATGTACTAGTACTTGGCAATAGAAGACTTGGTACTTTAATCCTGTCCACCTTACTAATGAACTGGTTCACTGAAATGAGTTTCATATACTAGTACATGCTAAACTTGTTATGTGTCTACTTGTTTCTTCTTTTAGAATGCTGACAGAATATTGGGGAAGAGTGCCTTATTAAGCAATGGTAAAGGAAGTAATGCAGATAAGGTTCAGGATAGTGACACATCCTTGTTGGTCTCCAACAAAGCTGATAAAACAACTAAGGAGGACTATCTTAAAGAGAGCGAGACAACCCCAATGTCCTGTCTTGGTTTAGTGTACGAGTTACTAGCCACTACCGCTTGCACAAGCTATTCGAACTCACTGTCCGAATCAGTTCGGTTTCTTGAGTCTCAACTACAAGTTGAAAGACATCGATCAGCTGTGCTGCGACAAGAAGCAGAAGGACTACGGAAGTCCCTGGAGCATTCAGATGCATACTTTCTGGTGCAACAGCAAGCGTTGGAGGATTTCAGCGCCAAACAGGACAAAGCTAATCAGCTTACTAAGCTTATTGCCAGCATGGTGGATACCCAGGATAACGTTTCTTGAGCTCTTCTGAAGTTGTTTCAGTTATGCTCTTGTTTTGCTGCCGCGTTTATTTGCACTGGTGGCCAATTTTGACTGCCAGTGTATGTAATGTGCTGCTTTGTTCCCTATATTTGCACTGGTGGCGAACTTTGATGCCCAGTGGATGTAATATGTGTAATCGAGGTAATAGTCTAGCATTAATTGCTTGCTTATTTATTTCCTTATTGTCTTGTTTAGTTGTTTGCTTGTAGTCACTGCAGTTCTTTTTCTGTTTTTTTCTAGTGGCCACAATAGCATATTTTTGGTAACTAGGCCAAAATAATCATGGCAACACACGGACTGTTGTAACCATGGGCCTCCTGCAGGCCGTATGATCCATCGGCCTTCTATACGGGCCTTAGGGTCCATGGGCCTTCTATGGGCCGTAGGTTCCATGGGCCTTCTACGGGCCGTACGATCCATGGGCCTTCTACGGGCCGTACTATCCATGGGCATCATACGGGCCGTAGGATCTATGGGCCTTCTACGGGGCGTATCATCATTTTGCCAATCATGGGTCGTACTATTCGTGGACCATAACGGGCCGTTAATAGGCCATATTCGATAACTCTATGAAAACAGCCCAACTAGTTTTTTTGACATGAAAACGGCCCAACGTATTAACGGTCCGCAAACGGGGCCGACTGTAACGACGGGCTAAATTTGGCCCACAAGCAGAAAATGACAGTAACGGGCCGTATGTAACCGAATGCTGCAAATGAGCCCAAGAATCAATGGGCCCTGAGAAGGCCGAAAGATAACTTGGGCTGGAAACGACCCAATGGAATAACGGGCCGTTAATGGGTATAAAGTTATACACTGTTCATTACGGGCCAGTTTCACCACGAACCGTTAATGGGCCAAGAGTTACAAAGGTCCTCATATGGGCCGAAAGAAGTCATGGGCCACACATGGGCCAGAAGTTAAAACAGGTCGAATCATATTGGACGGCCCAGATGACGCTACTGGGCCTAATTCGAATAGGGCGTAACGGGCCCTAGGTTAGCGGGCTGTAAATGGGCTATATGAGAACAGGCCATTAACAGGCTTTCCGTGGGCCGGCCCGCACCTTTTGACCAAGTCAAACGGGTCGGCCTTTTCATAGAAATGGGCCTCTGTTGGGCCATGCCACGTGTCGCCGTATCATAGGCGCCTTCGGTCCAATGAGCGGATGACATCTGTCCCAACGGTGAGCCGACACATGTTTCCTCCAGCCAATGATGATTTTACACGTGGGAAATCCCCATTGGTCGGGGCTGTTAACGGGTTATCAGATCCAAAACCCGACCCGATAGCTTAACGGCGTTCCGTTACGGTGGATGCCACGTTTCGGTCACCCTTTATGAAAGCACTTCTGTGACGCGCGATTTATCGTCATGGAAGTGTACACTTTCGTGATGATAATTTTGGCAATGTCATGGAACACTTCTACGACAGCACAGGTATGACTATCTTGATTCTGTCATAAATTTGTCATGAATGTACATGCATGACAGAAAACGTGACCTACTGTGACAAACACGTATCATCACAGAAGTGTATTTTTTTGTAGTGTCAATCCACTTATCCATTTGAGCCCAGATTCAACATCCATATTTCTGCTTGATGTGGTACTTCCTCCATTTGAGCTGAAAATTTGCCAAGAGAGTCTCCCTAGTAGATGATCATCCTCAGCCAAAACTCAGGCCCATTGGCCTTGTGAATTTCCCGTACGGCTTATCAAACACTTGGCTGCTAATTCATGTTTGAGCATAGTTCGGTCTCTCGTGAGAATCTTCTGTTGTTATTTTCTTCCTAGCATCTACCCGAGGAGTGCCCAACCTACTAGACATACCTAGGCTGCCCAGAACGCATGGCAATGCCACGGTCAGGCGGTGACCATGCGACGGGCATGTGAGTCTACGCGCTTTGGAGTAGGGGCCCTGAGCCACCGTCCAAACCACGACGTATCACCACCAAACCATGTATTTATGATTAAATAGATACTTATGTAACTAGAAATGATTTTTGGAAAAAATAAAGAGCAAACTATATGGCAGCTGCAGTTCAAATTGGACACTTTTCCTGTTGAATGGGCGAAAATTTGTCTTTTTCACGAGAGGTGGATAAAAACTTCTGACACCCAACCATTTTGTCAATTATGCATTAAATATTGCCTAGTATTTTATAAAATTGATTTGGTCCAATTTTGCAACAAATATATGGTAGGTCCTCCACACATTTTGGGCACTCAGAAAATGGAAAATGAATTTTCCGTGCAGAGAAAATGAAAACTCCCTTAGGCAACATTGTTTGGAATTCCAATATGCACCATTGTGCACAATATGAGATCATTTGAACAAACTATGCCATGAATGTGGCCATAAGATTGATCATTTGGCTTGAAAGCCATGAATCTTCACGCATGATAGTTCATTTCTAAGAACACATTTTAAAATAATTGTCGTATTACAAGTTTACTATTTTTCTTGGAAACTTGGTCACATATAATGACACAATGCGAAGGTTTTCCAATTTTTTTATTTTTTGGAATTTTTTATGCCCGTTTCAGAATGCGGTCAAAACGGCGGGCTTGGCCGTTCCTAGCTCGTGGTTGAATCTTGGAAAACTTTTGATGTTTCTCTGATTAAATAGATACTTATGTACCTAGAAATGTTTTTTGGAAAAATAAAGAGCAAACTATGAGGAAGCTGAAGTTCAAATTTGACCCGGTTCCTACTGAATCGGTGGAATTTGTCTTTTTCACCAGAGGTGGAGCAAAACTTTTGACACCCAACCATTTTTTCAATTGTGCATTCAATATGGCCTAGTATCTTAGAAAATTGGTTTGGTCCAATTTTGCAACAAATATATGGTAGGTCCTTCACAAAAAAAACTCATTTCGAACACTCGGAAAATGGGAAATGAACTTTTCGTGCAAAGAAAATGAAAGTTCCTCAGTAAACATTGTTTGGAATTCCAAGATGCACCCTTGTGCACAATATGAGATCATTTGAACAAACTATGCCATGAATGTGGCCATAAGATTGATCATTTGGCTTGAAAGCCATGAATCTTCACGCATGATAGCTCATTCATGAGAACACTTTTTTAAAATAATTGCCGAATAACAAGTTTATTATTTTTCCTCGTAACTTGGCCACATATAATGCCACAATGCGAAGCTTTTCCAATTTTTTGATTTTTTTGAATTTTTTATGCCCGTTTCAAAATGCGGTGAAAACGGCAGGCTTGACCGTTCCTAGCTAGTGGTTGAATCTTGGAAAACTTTTGATGTTTCTCTGATTAAATAGATACTTATGTACCTAGAAATGATTTTTGGATAAAAATAATGAGCAAACTATGAGGCAGCTGCAGTTCAAATTTGACCCGGTTCCTACTGAATCGGTGGAATTTGTCTTTTTCACCATAGGTGGATCGAAACTTTGGACACCCAACCATTTTGTCAATTGTGCATTCAATATGGCCTAGTATTTTAGAAAATTGATTTGGTCCAATTTTGCAACAAATATATGGTAGGTCCTTCACAAAAAAAACTCATTTCGGGCACTCAGAAAAAGGAAAATGAATTTTTCGTGCAAAGAAAATGAAAACTTCCTTTGGAAACATTGTTTGGAATTCCAAGATGCACCCTTGTGCACAATATGAGATCATTTCAACAAACTATGCCATGAATGTGGCCATAAGATTGATCATTTGGCTTGAAAGCCATGAATCTTCACGCATGATAACTCATTCCTGAGGACACTTTTTTAAAATAATTGCCGTATTACAAGTTTATTATTTTTCCTCATAACTTGGTCACATATAATGCCACAATTCGAAGCTTTTCCAATTTTTTGAATTTTTTATGCCCGTTTCAAAATGTGGTCAAAACGGTGGACTTGACCGTTCCTAGCTAGTGG
This sequence comes from Triticum urartu, assembly GCF_056163025.1. Taxonomy (NCBI): domain Eukaryota; kingdom Viridiplantae; phylum Streptophyta; class Magnoliopsida; order Poales; family Poaceae; genus Triticum; species Triticum urartu. Next base: position 85,144,689 of record NC_141873.1, read on the forward strand.
TTGAATCTTGGAAAGATTTTGATGTTTCTCTGATTAAATAGATACTTATGTACCTAGAAATGATTTTTGGATAAAAATAATGAGCAAACTATGAGGCAGCTGCAGTTCAAATTTGACCCGGTTCCTACTGAATCGGTGGAATTTGTCTTTTTCACCATAGGTGGATCGAAACTTTGGACACCCAACCATTTTGTCAATTGTGCATTCAATATGGCCTAGTATTTTAGAAAATTGATTTGGTCCAATTTTGCAACAAATATATGGTAGGTCCTTCACAAAAAAAACTCATTTCGGGCACTCAGAAAAAGGAAAATGAATTTTCCGTGCAAAGGAAATGAAAACTTCCTTAGGAAACATTGTTTGGAATTCCAAGATGCACCCTTATGCACAATATGAGATCATTTCAACAAACTATGCCATGAATGTGGCCATAAGATTGATCATTTGGCTTGAAAGCCATGAATCTTCACGCATGATAACTCATTCCTGAGGACACTTTTTTAAAATAATTGCCGTATTACAAGTTTATTATTTTTCCTCATAACTTGGTCACATATAATGCCACAATGCGAAGCTTTTCCAATTTTTTTAATTTTTTATGCCCGTTTCAAAATGTGGTCAAAACGGTGGGCTTGACCGTTCCTAACTAGTGGTTGAATCTTGGAAAGCTTTTGATGTTTCTCTGATTAAATAGATACTTATGTACCTAGAAATGATTTTTGGAAAAAAATAATGAGCAAACTATGAGGCAGCTGCAGTTCAAATTTGACTCGGTTCCTACTGAATCGGCGGAATTTGTCTTTTTCACCACAGGTGGATCGAAATGTTTGACACCCAACCATTTTGTCAATTGTGCATTCAATATGGCCTAGTATTTTAGAAAATTGATTTGGTCCAATTTTGCAACAAATATATGGTAGGCCCTTCACAAAAAAACTCATTTCGGGCACTCAGAAAAAGGAAAATGAATTTTCCGTGCAAAGGAAATGAAAACTTCCTTAGGAAACATTGTTTGGAATTTCAAGATGCACACTTGTGCACAATATGAGATCATTTGAACAAACTATGTCATGAATGTGGCCATAAGATTGATCATTTGGCTTGAAAGTTATGAATCTTCATGCATGATAGCTCATTCTGAGAACACTTTTTTAAAATAATTGTCGTATTACAAGTTTATTATTTTTCCTCGTAACTTGGTCACATGTAATGACACAATGCGAAGCTTTTCCAATTTTTTGATTTTTTTTAAATTTTTTATGCCCGTTTCAAAATGCGGTCAAAACGGCAGGCTTGACCGTTCCTAGCTAGTGGCTGAATCTTGAAAAACTTTTGATGTTTCTCTGATTAAATAGATACTTATGTACCTAGAAATGATTTGTGGAAAAGTAATGAGCAAACTAGGAGGCTGCTGCAGTTCAAATTTGACCCACTTCCTACTGAATCAGCGGGAATTTGTCTTTTTCACCAGAGGTGGATAAAAACTTTTGACACCCAACCATTTGGTCAATTATACATTAAATATGGACTAATATTTTAGAAAAATGATATAGTGCCATTTTGCAACAAATGTATGGTAGTTCCTTCACAAAAAAACACATTTCAGGCACTCAGAAAATGGAAAATGGTTCTTTCGAGCAAAGAAAATGAAAACCTCCCAAATCGACTTTGTTTGTCATCCCTAAATACACACATGTACAAAATATTGGTTTATTTGAACTAACTATAAGAGGTTAAATGTTTGCCTGAATAAGAGATTACAAACTATAAGAGAGAAAACAAAAAATGCTTAATTCTAATTGGTCGAACCAGCTGTGGCATGGATCAGTGACATGGCAAACATCTGTCCGTCCATCCATCCATCCACCCCTCCGCTCTCTCTCTCTCTCACTGTCACACAGCAAACCCCCCTCTCTCGCATAGCTAACCCTAGCGATCCACCTCTCCCCTCCCCTCCCCTCCCCTCGCGCAGCCGCCACCCACCTCCACCACATCCCCGCCGCCGCTGCCGCCTACGCCCTCCTCCCACACCGCCGCCATGAAACCCCCTCCTCACCTTATCTCCCGGTCGACCAGCAGCAGGTCAGGCGGAGGCGGCAGCCAGATCCACCGCGTTGCTTCCGGATCCGCGCCCTCCCCACCCCCGATTCATCTCCAATCCCGCCGTCGAGACCCAACCCCGCCCCCACCGATGACCTAACCCCATCACCACCGGTGACCTCCCTCCCTTGCTCCTCAACACAACCCAACCCCAATTCGATTCAGTTCATAGACAAATCCCCTCCCACATTGCAGCCGCCGCCACACACTGCCGAACCCCTCACATCCGGTCGGTGGCCATGGCCTCCGGTATCTCCCCGACAGCCGCCACTCCCGTACCCTCTCCAGTACCCTTCCCTTCCCTACCCTGACCAGAAGAGGAAGAGAAGAGGTAGGAATCCGAGCGAGCTGGTCAGGCGGCCGCCATGGCGCAACCAGATCTGCCATGGTTGCCCATGGTTTCTTCGAATTGGGCCTCGATGGAGGTCGCCATGGCCTGCTCCGTACCGATCCTCTCTTCCTCACCTCGCATCAGGCGGCGGCCAAAACGAGGCGGATTTGCACCATCGTCAATGGCCTCAACGGAGGTGCTCGCATGCCGGCTTCCTCCTCCTACTTCTGCTCAGCCGCTACCGACGCCATAGAGCTTCCTAGCCTAGCAGGAAGGGGGAGAAGAGACAGCGGGATGGAAGGAAGGAGGCCGCCGAGGAGTGAGGTGTTGTACTCCACAGAGATAGCAGACGCCTCTACTTGTGATGTCACATGAGAAGCATAGGGGAGAGACCACCATCGCCAGCTTGCTCCACCATAAGTCGCGCTTGCCCTCCGTGATCACCATGGCACTGCTTGTCCTGGTAATCACTTTTCCCCCATCTCCCTCTCGTAGGAGTGCTGATGCAGTTGTTTGGGCTTGTACGCCTGTTTGGCTGCTGAATGCTGACGACACTTCTACCGCTGTTTGTTTGGTTGCAGGGAGTGATTATTCTCATTGTATACTTCAACAATGGCTCAGGTGGGTTGGAAATTCCCAGCTTCAGTACACATTTTACTTGCTGTGTGTGTAACTGTTGTGTAGATCGCAAAATGGCTAGCAAAAAAGGCTTCGTATAAAATGATTTATCTTGTACATTGCTCTTCCTCACTTGTATGCAAGAAACCATACTTGCCAAATATCAAGTACATTGCTGAATCATAACATCTTGTTTTTTGTTCAACCAAGCAATGTCGAGCATAGCTAGCTAGGTGGCCCTGACCTACCATACCTGCACTGCATGCATAGTAGAGTAGAGAAGCAAAAAATATACTATCTCGCAGCTAGAGAGAGTTGTCCAATGAGCAAATTAGGGCACCCAATCATCCCAATGAGAGAGCAGAAGAACTGAAGTTTTCTCTAATCTAGATTTCCCATAGAAACAATTATTCTTATTTTCATAGCAGAAAAAGTATTCTAGGCATATTGATTTTCCAGGACAGCCGGTGTTCCATTGATGTCGACCACAATATTTAGCAGCGGTGGTCTCCCCAAATTATGTTAGACATGACAGCCCACTATCTCCTTTACTTACAATGTGGCTTGCCTTGAAAGAAAAGAATGTTCAGGAATTAGCAAGTATAATTTGTGAGGTGTAGTGATATGGATTTGTTTGTACATTTGAAATCAATGAGTGTAGGTGCGATCTTTGTACATTGTGAGGTTCAAAACTAATATCTCCTCTAGGAAACAAATATTTCACAAGGCCTGCTCTGTTTTGAGTTGGTTCGAATTTCAATGGTTCGCCGTGTGTAGGTGTGATCTGAATTCTGAATGGGTCTTTTGGCAGGTACGCGAAGGCCGCGAGCGCCAAGGCGCACCTCACGCGCAGGGGCTGCCGGCAAGAAGGACGTGGGCGAGGCCTTCTTCGTCTTCATGTACGTCATGTCCTTCCCCTCCCCTTGCTTCCTTCGTCAGATTCTATTTTTCCGTTGTTGTTTCCCCATGGTTCCCGGGAGGCCCTTGTTCTGAACCTGCTTTTTGTTGATTGGTTGCCATCAAGGGCGAGTTCCGCAAGGATTTCAAGCATAAAACCCCATGAACAAGTCTGTCGCTGCTGTAAGTTTCTTACATAGACTAATTCCCACTCCCGATTTTCTTTCTATACCAACGTGTACACAGTAGAAATTAATCTGCCAGGTGATGTATATTGGGTCATGATGGTGGAGCTGATTAGTTGCTTCCGCTGTAAAAATTTTATCCAGGTAGGCAAAGCAACCGGTGGGAGGTGGAAGAGCTTGAGCGAGTCGGTAAGTTATTGTGCGTTCGTTTGTCATTCGTTTTCTAGATCTTGCATGCGAGGTGTTTGTTTGAATGTGCCGACGGCGTTTGATTGACTGATTCGTTGTTGGTGAACTTGCTGGTATTGTGCATGTAGATCATGGTGTACCAGCTTGCAAGGGTGTTGCTTTTTGCCACGGATGCGGTGTCCGGCACCATGACCTTGAGCCACACAACCTGCAAATTGGTGGATGGGTTGGTATCCTCTGGTTTGATCCCAGCAAGAGGAAGTGTTCTCTTCTCTTTATCAACCAAAGGCACTTTCTTCTCTCATGGATGGATGGGACTCCATCAATTTAGTATCAGTTTAGGTGTTAGTATGCTGTTGATGCTTGTGTTGATGCCATGCTTTTTGTCTTGTCATGTGCTGATATTAACTGGTAGCATCATCTCCCATGATTGCTTGCTTGCTTGCTTACTCTATAACCTATACTGCTAAAACATGTTATGCTACTCCATGATGCTATATCATTTGCAAATACTCCTAGGCATCATCTCCCGTGATGTTGCATTAGCTATAATCTGTACTGCTAAAAGAGGAGTGTAAACTGGAGTAATTTTTCAGCCATTCTATTTGTTTTCTTTTGGGCGGATGCTCTCCACTGGAGTACAGTTGGGTACTGCATTTCTTTTTGCATTCCTTTTTCAGTCAGTGTTTGAACATTTTTTAAAGATGAATTGGAATACTCCTGGACAACAATACATGGAGTATAGCTGGAACTTCTTGCAGTATAGCTGCAGCAGTCCATTAGGAGTAGTTTTGCATCAGTAGCATTAGGAGTAACTTCTTGCAGAAACACTTCGACACATATTGTCATGCATCAGTAGCATGTTTGCTTGTTTTGGAGTAGCGATTAATTACTTGTAATGTTTTTCTTGTCTGAGCACACACACTAAATGAAACTTTTTTAGATAATTATTATTAACTGAAACTGTTATGTACATGAATATAGTCTATCTACAGCAAGTTACATATGTGGTGCAAATGTGTAGAACTACTAGTACTATGCTTGAGATTTGATCATTAATATAGTGTATCTAAAATTGTACATGAATATAGTGTATCTGTAGTACTGTAATATTCTTGAGACTTGATCCAAACCATATTAATTGTTGCTAGTGATTTTATTATCTACTTTTTGCATCATCTGAACATTTTTTTGCTGCTGCATAGTTTCTCACTCATGATTGATCTATTGCAAGGTGAAATGAGGTTTTCAAATATTGAAGGAGGAGGACAATATGAACTTTTATTCTGTCTTATCATCTAAACTTCTGTTTTAATTTTCTTTGTCGTAGAATAGTTCTGTTTGGCACTTACTGTTCCTGGGATGTAAAGATATGTATTGCTAGAATGAATGGTTGTAATACAAGCAATATTATATTTTGGGCTCCTATAACATTGCATGTTGCTTTGAAAATGTATCAGAACTGGGCTAGGCCCAAGATAGCTTGTGGTGTGATATGTTGTAATGTCAATGGCATAATATTTTTTGGATTCGATCAGTTATTTCCGAACTGGGCTGGGCCCAAGATATATTGCACAGTTATTTCTGAGGGGAAAACGTGAGAAGCCCAGCAAAGAAACGGCCCAGAAAAACACATGACAAAAAGAGAAGGAAATGATCCAAAATAATACATGACAAATAGAAAATATGTTGTTAGAAGGGATAGGCAAAGAAATTAACAGGGCTGAATTGTTGGGCCAGGCCCATGTAGTCGACCAAAAATTCATCTAAAAAAACAATAAATAGGCTGAATTGTTGGGCTTGGCCCATGTAAAACAGTGAATGGACCGGGCTGAATCTTATCAACGACCTTTTCAATTGGTCACAATTTTGCCATGTCAAATTGCCACGTCGGATCCGACGTGGCTTGGGCAGAGAGCTAGCGACCAAAACAGAAGGTCACAGAATAAATAATGTTTTGTTTTGGTCGTGGAATTCCACGACCTTCTCATAGAGAGGGTCGTTAGTTTCAGTTTACGACCGCCAGCTTTTGACCTTCTGTTTTTGGTCACAAAAAGGCCGCAAATGAAAAACAATGACCTTTCAGTGACCAATAGTAATGGTCGCAAGTTGACATATTTCTTGTAGTGCCTGTTCGAGCAGGGTTGGCCTCCTTCAATGGCAAAACCCAGGCAGAGCATTCTCCCAATCCGTCTGTGAGAGAACGGGTATGCTTCGTCCCCTATCTGCTGAGGGGGTGGGGTTTCCAATTCACCCATTCCTCCGAGGATTGCTAGAGTACTATGGCCTCCAGCTGCACAATTTTACCCCTGGCTCCATCCTCCACATTGCGGGTTATGTCTCCCTATGCGAACTATTCCTGGGTTGCGAGGCCCACTTTGATTTATGGAGAAGATTATTCTGCCTCGTCCCTAGTAATCAAGGTGGATCAATCTTTGAAGTGGGAGGAGCCGAAGTGTGGCGCATTGCCGGGACCGGATATCTGTCCGGTACGTCGAAGAAAGCTCCTGAAGAGTGGTCTTCTGAATGGTTCTACATTGACGACATCGCTCTACCTGACCCCGTCCGCATAGGCCTCCCCGAGTTTTCAAATGCTCCGCTGAAGAAGCGCCACAGCTGGCATCCTCGGAGCCTCGAGGAAGAGGATAGCGCAAAAATCGGCTTGCTACTGGGCAAGATTAAAACGCTTGCCCAGTCCGGATTGTCAATAGTCGAAGTGATGGCAATTTCCATAACGCGGGGTGTCCAGCCACTCCAATACCGAGGACTGCCCATGTGGCACTATAACGGAGAAGATGACGCCTCACGTTATGGCCGAAAAGGACCAAAGACCCCCGCCGCTCTAGCCAAGATCCTGGCCGAGCTGTATAAAGGGAAGAAGGAGGAGTTCAGCCGTCTCCAACATCGAGACGGACTTTCCATGTACAATCCTCCCAGCTGGGTAAGGTTCGGCTTCACTTAATTTATCTTGTCCTTGAATCATTTGTTGACAGGCAGCATCTTATCTGCTCATAATAGGAATGGCGAAAGGCTATCGAGGGGATCCATGACCCTGCCCCTCAGCCGGAGAATCGCAACCGGGATCTTGACCCCGGATATGAAGAAGACCTGGACATATTCGTGGAGCTTGAGGAGGGAACGTTCTATCAGATGAGCTACGATGGTACATATATACGTATTATCGCCGACTACCCCAGCCTCCTCCCAGCTTCACACGTAAGTGATCTGAAGACACCTTATTCAAAAGAAATCTCTCCTTCCTTCTTACCCACCGCACTATCCTGTGCTCAAAAGGGGAAGGGTTCAGCGTGACGTACCGGTCCAAGGGTTCCTCCGAAGAAGGCGTCCCCTACTCCGGGCGAGTCTTCCAAGAGGAAAGCAAACGAAGACATAGTCGTACCTTCATCAAAGAGGTACGAATTCGACAACATGCACCTGAACAGTAACGTCCAACAGTGACCTACCCATTTTCCATGTGTCAGGAGAAAGGTGCGCCGGACTATATCCGGAGGTTCAAGCGGCCGTACTTCCCGCAGCCAGGATTCAAATCCTGCCGTGAAGATGAGGGCTGATGCGGGGGTGATACCGGACTGTCCCCCAGCCGAGGAATCTGTGAAGGAGAACAAGAAGCTGCGAGGCGGCATATTTAGTACGTGGCCGCTTTTATCTTATAATAGTTTGGAGGTAACGGTAGCTGATATAGCTGTAATTGCAGGTGTATTGACGAACCTCCCCAAAGAGGAGGTGTCCGGATCATCAAGTGATCTTCTGCAAGGGCTGTTGCAGTTGAACGAGCAAGCTCGGCAGACAATGCGGAGTGTAGCCAAGGCTTTATGGCCATCTGACTCCCCTCCAGGAAGCATGGAGAAGCTGGCAGAGCTGTTCAAGGGAGTGTGGCGGCGTGTCCGGCTGTGGAAGATATCGGCCTGCCGAGAGGGTGCGCGAGAGGCCTGGGCCATGGTGAAGACGCATTTACCAAGTTGGATCCTAATCACATGGCTCGTGTCGGACCGCTAGGGCCGAATGGGGAAGAAATTCCTGTTAGCTTAGTATATGACCATGTAGAGGTGGCCGCAAAATATTCCCAATAGGATTGTAAATTAGACCGCCTTTTGGACGATATAGAGGAGGAAGTGTTTGAGTCGTGAGCGACTATGTACTTTCCTTCTAGCTGGATAATAAAGACAATTTTTATCGCCGACCTTTTCGCTTCAAACTCTTGACCCGAAGGTTCGGAGTGTTTCCGAATACCGTAGCGGTAGAATATACCGGGGTATGCATGGAAACCAGGCGTAGGGGTCATAGTTGCTCAAACAGACAATGTGTATCCGGCTAGTTATGTTATATTACATTATGTAAGAAACATCTTCCAGAGAGAATAGTTCCCTTAAGGGTTCCTTTCCCTAGGTGTGCATGCATGTTAATGTGCATGTCCGAACAGTGATTGATAAAATCATAGAGTAAGTAACATCTGGGGTTCACAATGGAGTGAATGGGGAAACACCTTTAATTCACCAACCGAATATTCCCTTAAGAACGCTAGCTTTCGGCTTCACCCAGTCTGAGGTACACATCCGGATGACCCGGCAATAACAATCGCAGAGGTGCTCCCTATATGCCCTAGCCGAACTAACGGGAACGTAGGGCATACGCACAGGAGCCAGGCAAGCCAGCTTGGCCAAAACTTAAGTCATATCGATGCATATAGTGGCGAAGAAAAGGTACATATGGAAAAAAAGGAATGCATATGTGCTGAGCTTGATGCTCGAAGAATAATCGCAAGCTTCTGTACGAGAAGCCCCCAGGTATAGTGAATGTACATATTTTGGGATGTACGCGTTAGGTAGGGATGGTCTAGCCGCACTGAAGCCGTAAGGCTAAAGAGAAAATGAAAAAAAGGTAAAAGACGAAAAGAGAAAAAAATAAATAATGGTAATAATAGGAGGGAGGAAACAAACACAGAGTTCGGCGTTAGGCATAAAATCGTCGTAGGCTGGCCGCGTTCCAGGGGTTCGGCTCCAGGTGATTATCTGATGCATCACGTAGGCGGTACGCTCCTCTGGTGAGAACTTCGTCAATGATGAAGGGGCCCTCCCACTTGGGCTTGATTTTGTCCTTTTTCTTCTCCGGCAAGCGTAGAACGAGTTCGCCAATGTTATACGTCTTGGCCCGCACTTCTCTGCTTTGATACCTGTGAGCCTGCTGTTGATAAAATGCGGAACGGGCTTTGGCGATGTCGCGCTCCTCCTTCAAGGCATCTAAGTTGTCCTGCCGATCAAGATCGGCCTCTCTCTCTCTTCGTACATACGCACTCGAGGTGAGTCATGAATAATATTGCAGGGTAACACAGCTTCCGCACCGTACACCATGAAGAAGGGTGTATATCCAGTAGAGTGGTTGGGCGTGGTCTGCAGCCCCTGGAGTACGAAGTTAAGTTCCTCCACCCAGTGCTTATCTGATTCCTTCAAAGACCGCACTAGTCTGGGTTTGATGCCGCTCATAATAAGACCATTAGCCCGTTTGACTTGACCGTTTGTTTGCGGGTGATAGACAGAGGTGTAATCGAGCTTAATGCCAACATTAGCGCACCAGGTTTTCACCTCATCGGCTGTAAAATTGGAGCCATTATTAGTGATTATACTGTGCGGGACACCGTAACGGTGTACCACACCAGATATGAAATCTATTACCGGCCCTGCTTCGGCTGTTTCAACTGATTTGGCTTCTATCCACTTAGTGAATTTATCCACCATGACCAGCAGATACTTTCTCTTATGGCTTCCTCCTTTAAGGGGTCTGACCATATCGAGTCCCCAAACCGCAAAAGGCCAAGTGATGGGGATTGTTTGTAAGGCAGTGGGGGCATATGGCTTTGATTGGCATCCGACGCAACGTTGGAAAATGTCCCGTGCATCTGCTCAAGCCGTCGGCCAATAAAACCCTGTACGGAAGACCTTGCTAACAAGGGCTCGACAGCAGCGTGGTGACCGCCGAGTCCGGCATGAATTTCAGCCAAGAGCTGCCGCCCCTCTTCCTGGGATATACATCGTTGAAGGACTCTAGTGGCGCTTTTCTTCTAGAGCTCTCCATCATGAACCGTGTACGCCTTTGAACACCGGATAATGCAGCGGGCCTCATTCTGGTCCTCAGGAAGCTCTTTCCTATTAACGTAGGCCAGGAAGGTTTCGGTCCATGGGGAAATGACTATCATGATGAGATGCGCCGACAGTGTTATTTCGGTGGCTGAGCCCCCGACGACATCGGTGTTTCCAGGATCTGGGGTTATGTTTGGATCCGGACTAGTATTGTCGTTTTCCCCTTGCCACACCACGGATGGCTTAAAGAGCCTTTTCAGGAAAATATTAGGTGGGACGGGGTCGCGCTCAGCACCGATACGAGCAAGGACATCCGCCGCTTGATTACATTCTCAAGCCACATGATGGAACTCGAGCCCTTTGAACCGGGCTGACATTTTTATGACTGCGTTACGGTACGCTGCCATCTTCGGACCATTGGCGTAGAAATCTCCATTTATTTGGGATATTGCAAGGTTTGAGTCCCCGCGTACTTCTAGGCATTGTATGCCCATGGAGACAGCCATCCGGAGAACATGCAATAAGGCCTCATATTCGGCTGCGTTATTGGAGTCTATGTATAGTATTTGGAGAACGTACTGGACGACGTCTCCAGTAGGGGATGTTAAAACGACGCCCGCTCCTAACCCTGCCAGCATTTTGGAGTCGTCGAAATACATGACCCAATTGGAGTACGTGTCGTACTCTTTAGGGAGCTCGGCCTCTGTCCATTCGGCGATGAAGTCGGCCAATACTTGGGATTTGATAGCTCGACGTGGCTTATATGTAATGTCAAATGGGAGGAGCTCAATGGCCCATTTGGCAATCCGGCCCGTGGCATCGTGGTTGTTTATAATGTCATTGAGTGGTACTTCGGAGGCCACCGTGATCGAACACTCCTGGAAGTAGTGACAGAGCTTTCGGATGCCATGAAGACCGCGTATGCTATCTTTTGATAATGAGGGTACTGGGATTTGCATGGTGTAAGGACAGTAGATACATAGTATACTGGCTTCTGAAGCAGGAATTTATGTCTGTCCTGTTCTCGTTCAACGACGAGTACAGTGCTCACCACCTGTTGTGTTGCCGATATGTATAATAACATCGGTTCGCTGGCGTTTGGTGCGGCCAGGATTGGATTGCTCGCAAGAAGGGTTTTTATTTCCTCCAGTCCGGCTGTTGCCGCGTCCGTCCACTCGAAGTGGTCGGTTCGTCCTAGAAGGCGATAGAGTGGTAGTGCCTTTTCTCCCAATCTGGAGATAAAGCGGCTTAGAGCTGCTACGCAACCCACGAGCTTTTGAACTTGTTTAAGGTCTGTTGGCTTAGCCAATTGTGACAAAGCCTGGATTTTGGCTGGGTTTGCTTCAATTCCTCTATTGGAAACGATGAAGCCCAGCAGTTTTCCAGCAGGGGTGCCGAAAACGCACTTCTCCGGATTGAGCTTAATGTCATACACGCGGAGGTTGTTGAACCTGAGACGTAGATCATCTATTAGTGTTTCGACGTGCCTAGTTTTGATGACAACATCGTCCACGTAAGCTTCAACTGTCTTGCTGATCTGTTTCTCCAGGCATGTTTGTATCATGCATTGGTATGTGGTGTCGGCGTTCTTGAGCCCGAAGGGCATAGTGTTGAAGCAGAATGGCCCATATGGAGTGATGAATGTCGTTGCAGCTTGATCGGATTCCTTCATTTTGATTTGATGGTATCCGAAATATGCGTCAAGAAAACACAGTGAGTCGTGTCCTGTGGTGGCGTCAATGATTTGATCGATGTGGGGGAGGGGGAAGGGATCCTTGGGGCATGCCTTGTTGAGGTCTTTAAAATCAATGCACAGGCGCCAGGATTTGTCCTTCTTTTGTACCATCACCAAATTTGCCAGCCAGTCTGGATGTTTTATTTCTCTAAACTCGATTAGCTTGGCAAGCTCTTCCCCCATAGCTTGGAGTTTGGGTTCGGAGAAGCGGCGTAGTGTTTGCTTGACCGGTTTGTATCCCTTCAATATATTGAGGCTGTGTTCGGCCAACTCGTGTGGGATTCCTGGCATGTTAGAAGGGTGCCAGGAGAATTGTCGGTGTACAAAAAGAGGGGTACACTTTTTGTACCCCTATAACTGTGCAAGGGCAGTCTGAGCCACGGGCACCACCACACTGAGCAAGGCAAGGGAGGTGAGCCAAGGTAAGGCCGAAGCTCAGGAGAAGCAGAACGACGCCAAGACCAAGACCACAAAGAGCAAAGGGGACGAAGCGGACCCCCCGACAAGATCCTTGCCGGGAGGCGGTTTTAGCAAAAACCGGCAAGACCCTTGCCATGGCAGCTCGCCCCACACCTACGGAGTAAGTCACCCTTGAGTCCACTGCCCCCATGGGGCAAGGATTCGGGAGACATCCCCGTGGTGGCATGCAGATATTTGTGAAGACATTCAAGATCAGATACACCCTTTAGAAGATGATGATCCTTGGCGGGATCCCAGCCAAGGAGGACCACAAGGCCCCCGGCAAGAGCCTTGCCGGGGATGACAGCAGGTGCCATGGCAAGACCCTTGCCGGGGCCCCGGCAAGGCCCTTGCCAAGAACACCCGTAGGGCCACCATCAGGCCCACGCCAGTCAAACCTCCACCGCCGTTCGCATGCAGCTGCCGACCCAACCAGCTGGGCAGGCACCTACGTGGCGGCATGCGGATCTTCATGGAGACCCACCACTACGCCACCTCAGCTGCCTGCCTGCCTACATGGCACCGCGGGCGCCGCTGGCCAGGGCGCGTGTCGACACGAGAGGGAGCGGCGACGGACGAGACAGGGCTCTCCCCCGTCCCTGATAAAGCAGGGACACCTGGGCAAGATGCATTAAATGCGCCTTGTCATGTAATGCAAGGGATAACCTCACATCACTGTACCCTTTCCACCTCCTGTGTGCCACTGTGGCAACCCCTTTCCTATAAAAGGAGGCCCGAGGCGACCAGGAGGAGGATTCGGCTTTTTGGAGCTCCTCACGCCCCATCGCTAGCTCAAGAACACAGATATACAATCCACCAAAGCAGGAGTAGGGTTTTGCGCATCCTCGCGGCCCGAACCTGGATAAACGAACCGTGTGCTATTTGTTTGATCCGCTCTTCTCACGACCCCGCGCCCCGCAACCGTAGTAGGGATTCTTGTGATCCCATAGGTGTCGTTCCCACCGACATCTTTGGCGCGCCAGGTAGGGGGCGCAGTTGTGAGAATCGGCTCTAGCAATCAGCTCAGCACTCCTTCGCCTTCGTGGCTCTTGGAGAAGGACGGAGGCCGGAAGATCAGTGCTCGAGTGACTACAAACAGAAGCTAAGTTGCACTGAACCCTTATTTGTTCTATCCTTTTTATATGAGGTTATTCCCCCTGGAGATGTCACGCCTTTGTATGAGAAACCTGCACACCAGGGGGCTCTCCCACGATCGGCAACGCCCTTGCCCTGTTTCGAGTCTGCTCAACAGCTCAAGCGGCTACGTCGAGAATGGCAGAGTAACCTTCCGCGACCAACAACACTCTCGATTCTGACTCGAGTCAAGCTTGACAGTTCGAGCGGCCGCGTTCGGAACGGAAAGGTGGCTTGTCCAGCAGCACGCGTACCCAGCAGGCCCATGGGGATCCGTCCCCAAAACGCCGCCCGGGGCTTCCGCGCCGGCGAGCCTACCCAATCGGCGTAGGGCGCGCATACAAAGAGGAATTGAACGGGGAAATAACATGCATGAAATTAAAAGTACTGCAAAGTTATATTACATCACATCATTGCTGCGGTTCTAACTAAAGATGAAATTTGTCTTGGTCGTGAATCTACAGCGGCGGTGAAGAACAGGATGCCCAATCCCGGCGCTGGCCTTCCACCCTCTTGATTTCGTCGATGCTGCTGATGACGTGCTTGATGCGCTCCTTGAGCACCGTGAGGTCAACACCCTCCGGCAAGCTATCCATCGCGGCACCAAAGTCGAGGTCGGGATTCCAGTACGCCATCTTGGTGAGGACCTTGGTCATGACCCCCCGGCAAAGTCGTCGAGCTTCCCCGGCCAACGTGGCCGCTCGGTTGGAGTGAAGATAAGCCAAGGCTCCGAGGGTGCCCTCGAAGAACAGGGTCAACTTGGTGTTGACGGTCCCGCTGCGCTCAGGGGCGTACCTCATGTTTGGCATCCCCATGGTGGCCAACTGCGAGGTGACCCTGCCGGCGACCTCCTCCAGACGGCTCATCCATCTGTTCTCGCCCACCACATAATCCTGGTGGGAGGCGGCCTCGTTCGCCCGCAGCTGCTTCTCCTCCTCCAGGCTCCTGGTCAAGGTCTCCTCCCGAGCCCTGCTCTCCGACAGCATCTTCTCGAGATCCTCCAGCTTCATCTTGAGATCTCTGACGGAGTTTTGCGCTTTGGAGAGCTCCCCAGCCCTGCTGATGACCGCTCCTTGCGCCTCCACCAAGGCGCTGTTGAGCGTGCTCTTCTTGTTGGACAGCTTGAGGGCCTGCTCCTTCAGCTCGTCCTGCGCCACCTCCAACTCCCTTACCTTGTCGGCATGGGCCAGAGCCTGGGCATCGAGTGCCTCCTTGTGCCTCTGCTCCAGCTCGCAAGTCCGCCGCGCGACAAGGGCCTCGAGCTCCTCATCCTTGCCACGGAGCACTGCGGCAAGCTTCGCCTCACGTGCGGTGAGGTCCTCTTCCTGGGAATCCAATGCGGCTTGATGCTGGTTCCGGACGGCCTCGGCCGCGGCAGCCAAGTTCGCCGCCTGTTCCTGGGCCTTCTCGATGTCAGCCATCTTCATGGTGAGCTCGACGTTGCGCTTGGCCAATTCCTCCTGAAGGGCCCTCTGCTCCTCGCGAGTCTGGTGGAACCATGTCTGCGTCTCAGCAATGCGCGCCTGGAAATCCACCTCCGCCTAGTCCACCGCTGCCATCCTGGACTTAACCTTGTCATGACGGACACGGTAGAGCGCCTGGAGTTTTCGGAAGTTGGCCCACATAGCGCGGAAAAGCTGCTCTTCTGGAGAACCGTTCCGCCAACGCCCGGCTCACCGACAACCTCAAGCCCGATGGCGGCAAGCACCTCGCCGTCAAAGACTTACCCTTCGGTGGGCGCCCGGGAACTTGACGCCCCTGGGAGGTGGACGAAAAGATCGTCGCCCACCTTCAGATACCTACCGGGGCCCGAGGTTGAGGAGGAGGGAGGCTGATCATCAACCGCCTCCTTTCACATTAACTGTGATGTGACGCATGCCCGCGGGAAGCAACCCCATGCATGCCGCCCACGTCACACATGCCTCCCCACACAGCGCCACACGCGGGAAGCATGGGAAGCGCAGCGCGCGAAGAGACCTACCGCGATAAAAACCGCCCCGCCTGCCCGCGCACCATTTTTGGGCCTAGCCCAATGACGCGATTGCGCTTACGTGTGGCCCAGGCCCGGGGGCTCCTGTCGGTGTACAAAACGAGGGGTACACTTTTTGTTCCCCTATAACTGTGCACGGGCAGTCTGAGCCACGGGCACCACCACACTGAGCAAGGCAAGGGAGGTGAGCCAAGGTAAGGCCGAAGCTTAGGAGAAGCAGAACGACGCCAAGACCAAGACCACAAAGAGCAAAGGGGACGAAGCGGACCCCCCGGCAAGATCCTTGCCGGGAGGCGGTTTTAGCAAAACCCGGCAAGACCCTTGCCGTGGCAGCTCGCCCCACACCTACGGAGTAAGTCACCCTTGAGTCCACTGCCCCCATGGGGCAAGGATTCGGGAGACATCCCCGTGGTGGCATGCAGATCTTTGTGAAGACATTCAAGATCAGATACACCCTTTAGAAGATGATGATCCTTGGCGGGATCCTAGCCAAGGAGGACCACAAGGCCCCCGGCAAGAGCCTTGCTGGGGATGACAGCAGGCGCCACGGCAAGACCCTTGCCGGGGCCCCGACAAGGCCCTTGCCAAGAACACCCGTAGGGCCACCATCAGGCCCACGCCAGTCAAACCTCCACCGTCGTTCGCATGCAGCTGCCGACCCAACTAGCTGGGCAGGCACCTGCGTGGCGGCATGCGGATCTTCGTGGAGACCCACCACTGCGCCACCTCAGCTACCTGCCTGCCTACATGGCACCGCGGGCGCCGCTGGCCAGGGCGCGTGTCGACACGAGAGGGAGCGGCGACGAACGAGATAGGGCTCTCCCCCGTCCCCGATAAAGCAGGGACACCTGGGCAAGACGCATTAAATGCGCCTTGTCATGTAATGCAGGGGATAACCTCACATCACTGTACCCTTTCCACCTCCTGTGTGCCACTGTGGCAACCCCTTTCCTATAAAAGGAGGCCCGAGGCGACCAGGAGGAGGATTCGGCTTTTTGGAGCTCCTCGCGCCCCATAGCTAGCTCAAGAACACAGATATACAATCCACCAAAGCAGTAGTAGGGTTTTACTCATCCTCGCGGCCCGAACCTGGATAAACGAATCGTGTGCTATCTATTTGATCTGCTCTTCTCACGACCCCGCGCCCCGCAACCGTAGTAGGGATTCTTGTGATCCCATAGGTGTCGTTCCCACCGACATGAATATATCCCAATTCTCGTGTAGGAACTCTCATAGAGCGGCGTCAACCGTTGGGTCTAGTTGTGCTCCTGTGGATGTTGTCTTCTTTGGGTCCGTTGGGTGGACTTGGAATTTGACTATTTCTTCTGCCGGCATGAATGAGGTGGATTTGGGTCGTTTGTCTAGGACCACATCATCTCTGTCCACCATGGAGCGCAGCGCGATTAATTATTCGGCCGCGAGGGCTTCAAATAATGCCTCAAGGGCCAGGGATGTGGTTTTATTCTCGGCGCGGAGTGCTATGTCTGGATCACTAACTAGAGTGATTATGTTGTTGGGCCCGGGCATCTTAAGCTTCATGTACCCGTAATGGGGTATTGCGTGGAAGCGTGTGAATGCATCTCGCCCCAAGAGGGCGTGATATCCGCTGTTGAAGGGGTCCACCTGGAAAGTTATTTCTTCGGACCGATAGTTCTTCGGCGTGCCGAATACCACGTCGAGTGTGATTTTTCACGCACACCGTGCCTCCCGGCTGGGAATGATTCCTTGGAAGGTCGTGCTGCTTTGCTCAATGCGGCTCCTGTCTATTTCCATCTTCCATATTGTATCCTCATAGATGAGGTTTAGTCCGCTGCCGCCGTCCATGAGAACCTTGGTGAGCCGAAAGCCATCCACAATTGGGCTGAGGACCAAGGCGGTAGGTGCTCGGACTATCTTGTGTTTTGGTTCGTCGCCGGCGTTAAAGGTTATCGCTGTGTCATTCTAGGGGTTTATTGTTGCAATCTGGCAGACTTCGGCGAGTTTGCGGAGTGCCCTTTTGCGCCTATTGTTTGAAGTGAATGTCTCAAAGACTGTCAGAACTCTAGGTTCGTCGTCTTCTGGAGGGTGTTGCTCCGGGATGTCCTTGGTGAGGATGTCCTCGCCGTTTTTGGCTACCTGCCGGAGTATCCAACATGCTCTAAGGCTGTGGGTTGGTATAGTATCCGATGTGGTGTGTATTTTGCAGGGGCCATCAAGCCATCCCTCCAGAACGGTTCCGTGCCGCATAATGGGTTTGTACTTCTTGGCTATTGGTCTGGGTGCGTTACGGGGGTGTACCATTTTTGCCTGGGCCAGTGGTTGAGTTGGGGCCGATAGCTCCCAAACTGTGTGATTTCTCCAGGCACTCTCCATTTCACTGTACTTCTGTACAATAGTTGCCAAGTCAGCGAAGTCTAGTATGCGGCGGCGATTAATGGTGTTGAGGAGTCCTTCATTCGTGCAGTTATTGTGGAACGCCGATATCGCGTCCCCGTCGTGGAAATCCTTGGCCTTGTCCTTGATAAGGAGAAATCTGGCCCATAAGTGGTGGACCGTTTCTCGAGACTGTTGTTTTGTGCTTGTGAGAGCACTTATGTTTGGGTGGGTGGGTGGAATTGGATATGAACCCTGACCCGATCGATGATCCAGAGTATGAGGTTTTTCCAGACTGAACAGTCCGGGCTCCGAAGTGTCTTCTGATTTTTGAAGCCTACCATCCGACTCTAAGTTCGGATGGCAAGGCGTGTCCTTCTACCAGTCGGTGTCCGGCTTCTCGATGTCGGGGATCCGAACATAATTCATTCTCAATGTAGAGGAAGGGTTATCTTGCTCCTCGACTGCCGCTATCTGGTGGGTGATTGGTGGAGAATTAATCTCTCTCTGGTCGGGTTTAAGCCCAATCCGATCGTAGTCTGTAGCGACTCCCAAGACGGTAATGCGATCTAGGAGTTCGTTCAAATACGATAACTCTGTCGGATCCATCCGTTTGGCGTATTCAGAATCAATGCAGATGCGTTTTTTGATGACTCGAGAGATCATCCTCGCTGGCTCAGAGGCCAAGTGGGCGATCATGGTAAAATCGCCCAGCCAAAGGGTTTGGCCTGAGACCAGAGCTCCTCCGGAGGTAATATTTTCCTTGACGATAAGTCGAGCCATCAACCTTCGTGATGACAGCACAGAGGAACTCTCAATGAGAGCACCAATGTCGGTGTCAAAACCGGTGGATCTCGGGTAGGGGGTCCTGAAATGTGCGTCTAAGGTTGGTGGTAACAGGAGACAGGGGACACGAAATTTTACTCAGGTTCGGGCCCTCTTAATGGAGGTAACACCCTACGTCCTGCTTGATTGATACTGATGGGTATGAGTATTACAAGAGTTGATATACCACGAGATCGTAATGGCTAAACCCTAGAAGTCTAGCCTATATGACTACGGTATTGAGTATCCCCTATCCGGATTAAGTCCTCCGGTTTATATAGACAACGGGGGGATCTAGGGTTACATAGAGTCGGTTACATAATATGGAATCTTCATAGTTGTTTGCCAAGCTTGTCTTCATAGCCTATCAGTCCGGCCCACCGATAACAGGCCGGACGGCCGAGGACCCCTTAGTCCAGGACTCCCTAACTCCCCACATGGTTCCATCAAGATGAAGATGACAACAATTGGATCTTCGACACCTCACCTACAACACATGAGTGATGCTCCAAAGGTAACATAGGTGATGGTGCTTCTATTGTCCCACTAGTGGACTCTCTTGACATCGATTTCTCCCATGATGTTGATCACCCTATGGATTCATCACTGATGACCCACAAGGATAGGGGATCTATCATAGTCCTTTCGATAAGTAAGAGTGTCTAACCCAACGAGGAGCAGAAGGAAATGATAAGCGGTTTCCAGTAAGGTATTCTCTGCAAGCACTGAAATTGTAGGTGATAGATAGTTTTGTGATAAGATAATTTGTAACGGGCAACAAGTAACAAAAGTAAATAAGGTGCAGCAAGGTGGCCCAATCATTTTTGTAGCAAAGGACAATCCTGGACAAACTCTTATATAGAGAAAAGCGCTCCCGAGGACACATGGGAACTATCGTCAAGCTAGTTTTCTTCATGATCATATGATTCGCGTTCGGTACTTTGATAATCTGATATGTGGGTGGACCTGTGCTTGGGTACTGCCCTTACTTGGACAAGCATCCCACTTATGATTAACCTCTATTGCAAGCATCCGCAACTACAACAAAAGTATTAAGGTAAACCTAACCATAGCATGAAACATATGGATCCAAATCAGCCCCTTACGAAGCAACGCATAAACTAGGGTTTAAGCTTCTGTCACTCTAGCAACCCATCATCTACTTATTACTTCCCAATGCCTTCCTCTAGGCCCAAACAATGGTGAAGTGTCATGTAGTCGACGTTCACATAACACCACTAGAGGAGAGACAACATACATCTCATCAAAATATCGAACGAATACCAAATTCACATGACTACTAATAGCAAGACTTCTCCCATGTCCTCAGGAACAAACGTAACTACTCACAAAGCATATTCATGTTCATAATCTGAGGGGTATTAATGTGCATATAGGATGTGAACATATGATCTTCCACCAAATAAACCAACTAGCATCAACTACAAGGAGTAATTAACACTACTAGCAACCCATAGGTACCAATCCCAGACTTGGAGACAAGAATTGGATACAAGGGATGAACTAGGGTTTGAGAGGAGATGGTGCCGGTGAAGATGTTGATGGAGACTGACCCCCTCCCGATGAGAGGATCGTTGGTGATGACGATGGTGATGATTTCCCCCTCCCGGAGGGAAGTTTCCCCGGCAGAACAGCTCCGCCGAAGCCCTAGATTGGTTCCGCCAAGGTTCCGCCTCGTGGTGGCGGAGTCTCGTCCGGAAAGATGGCTTCTGATTTTTTTTCCTCATCGAAAGACTCCATATAGCAGAAGATGGGCATCGGAGGGCCACCAGGGGGGCTACGAGGTAGGGGAGCGCGCCCAGGGGGGTAGAGCGCGCCCCCACCCTCGTGGGCAGGGTGTGGCCCCCCTCTGGAACTTCTTGCGCTCATTATTTATTATATATTCTGAAAATGACTTACATGAAGTTTCAAGACTTTTGGAGCTGTGAAGAATAGGTCTCTAATATTTGCTCCTTTTCCAGCCCAGAATCCCAACTGCCGGCATTCTCCCTCTTTATATAAACCTTCTAAAATAAGCGAGAATAGGCATAAGTATTGTGACATAATGTGTAATAACAACCCATAATGCAATAAATATCGATATAAAAGCATGATGCAAAATGGACGTATGAATCACATACTATGTCTTGTGCGATGTGCCACCCATTTATGATGAATATGATGATGAGCATGTTGAATTGCCTACTTGTGATGCTATATTCCATAGGATATCATGTGAAAATTCTATTGGTCACATCATGTTTGACAATCCATTAAACTTGCCATATGCTATGAGTGAGATCTCGCATATTGCATCATTACAAACTCACCGTAGTAACTGTGCATGCCCCATGAAAATAAATCCCATTTGCACTAAAGGCATATATGACGAGATGATGGTCATTGTCTTTTGTTTTTCATGTGATGATATTGCCATGCTTCATTTACATGATTTGTGCAATTCATCTACTATGCCATGCCATGATCACATAGAACAAAATATGCTTTGTCTTGGATGTTGTCAATATTCTCCATGTAATGTTTCCATTAATGCTCATGAGGAGACCCCCATAGTTTCCTCATGCATATAAGGAGATTTTGATGCATTCCATACTTTGCATGATTCCCATAATTGCTTGCACCATATGCATTCCATGAATAACAATGCTCTACATATTTCCCATGACGCATTACACAATTTGAGTCTCCCTTATGCTATACATAATAACAAACCTCTCATGATGGATGACATGTTTCTATATCATGCATCTCATTTATTTGAGCATTGGCTATTTTGTGCTAACCAACACATGCACGTGCGCATCATGATGGATGATGTGTACATATACCATGCACGCACAATTTTTCCTTTGCCTTTCTTTTGTGTAGGTACTCACATGTACCCGTCAACCTCTCAATCCCAAGAGTTCACGAAACGAGATCTTGAGTGCAAAGATGACTTGGGATCCCATGGACTATCCTTACAACCATTCCTTTCGTGCATGGACTACGCGCATCTCTTCTACTTGGTTCTCACACGGCTATGGGCTATTTACCATTTGTCACCTTATTCCCATTATATCGTGTTCACTTTGCATGTTATGCCTATTTCTATGTCTTTGCCATGCAATTGTGACCCTTGCTTGCACTTACATATGATTCACCATTCTACTACTTCTATGTGTATTTGCATGCTTGGTGGAGATCCTTGTTACTATTACCATGTTTTCCTTGTGCCAAATGCTATTGATGCTTGTTGTGTTGGGAGAGTCATGATGCCCCATTGCTATTTACATATGGCCTCTCACCAATACATTGATGATATTTTGATCATATCTTGCTTCCATGCTTGTCATATGTCTTGTGCATTATTCATGACCACTACTTGCACGCATGACATGCTTGCCATGATTCCTTCTAGTATGTTGCATCTTTGCACTACTAGATTGCTTGACTTGATCTCTATAATTACTTACTTTGTCGCATCACCCATGTTCCACTATTACTCGCTTTCTTGGGTTGATGACATATATGTTCGTGCCTCTCACATGATATATCTTGATCATTGTCTCTTGTGTCCATTAGTTGCCTCTCTCATATCTACTTGTAGTAAGTGCAACCATACTATGCTTATTGACCTTGGAGACTGTTGGAAATATGCCCTAGAGGCAATAATAAAATGGTTATTATTATATTTCCTTGTTCATGATAATTTTCTATTGTTGTAGGATCGAAAGTATGTCTAGAGGGGGGGTGATTAGACTAGTTGACCAAATAAAAAT
Organism: Triticum urartu; assembly: GCF_056163025.1. NCBI lineage: Eukaryota > Viridiplantae > Streptophyta > Magnoliopsida > Poales > Poaceae > Triticum > Triticum urartu. Next base: position 85,167,381 of record NC_141873.1, read on the forward strand.
CTAGCCTTTTCCCAATTTTAGTTCTTGGCAGATTTTAGCTGTCTTAGCACAAGTCAAGCAATCTCCACACAATTCAAGCAAGCATGCAAAAGAGTATATGAGCAGTAGAAAGTAAAGCATGCAACTTGCAAGAATGTAAAGGGAAGGGTTTGGAGGATTCAAACGCAATTGGAGACACGGATGCTTTTGTCGTGGTTCCGATAGGTGGTGCTATCGTACATCCACGTTGATGGAGACTTCAACCCATGGAGGGTAACGGTTGCGCGAGTCCACGAAGGGCTCCACCCACGAAGGGTCCATGAAGAAACAACCTTGTCTATTCCATCACGGCCATCGCCCACGAAGGACTTGCCTCACTAGCGGTAGATCTTCACGAAGTAGGCGATCTCCTTGCCCTTACAAACTCCTTGGTTCAACTCCACAATCTTGTCGGAGGCTCCCAAGTGACACCTAGCCAATCTAGGAGACACCACTCTCCAAGAAGTAACAAATGGTGTGTTGATGATGAACTCCTTGCTCTTGTGCTTCAAATGAGAGTCTCCCCAACACTCAACTCTCTCTCACAGGATTTGGATTTGGTGGAAAGAAGATTTGAGTGGAAAGCAACTTGGGGAAGGCTAGAGATCAAGATTCATATGGTTGGAATGGAATGTCTTGACCTCAACACAAGTGTAGGTGGTTATCTCTCAGAAAATGTGTATTGGAAGTGTAGGTATATTTTGATGGCTTTCTCCACGAATGAAGAGTGGGTGGAGGGGTATATATAGCCTCCACACAAAATCTAACCGTTACACACAATTTGCCAAACTCGGTGGGACCGAATGGTTAAACTCGGTCGGACCGATTCAGCACACCTAGTGACCGTTAGGATTTTCGATGGGACTGAGATGCAACTCGGTAGGACCGATATGGTTAGGGTTAGGGCATAATGTAATCTCAGTGTGACCGATTACACAAACTCGGTGGGACCGATTTTGGTAATAAGCTAACCAGAGAGTTGGTCAGGTAAACTCAGTGGGACCGATTCGCTCATCTCGGTGAGACCGAAATGTTACAAAAGGGAAACAGAGAGTTTACATTGCAAGCTCGGTGGGACCGATCGCTCATCTCGGTAAGACCGAAACGTTACGAAGGGAAACAGAGATATTACAATCCCATCTCGGTGAGACCGAGATCTCTATCGATGAGACCGATTTGCCTAGGGTTTGTGGTAGTGGCTATGACATTTGAAACTCGGTGGCGCCGGATAGAAAGAATCGGTGGGGCTGAGTTTGACTTTTGGTTTAGGTCATATGTGGATGTGGGAAGGTAGTTGAGGATTTTGGAGCATATCACTAAGCATTTTGAGCAAGCAAGCCATTAAGCAACACCTCATCCCTCCTTGATAGTATTGGCTTTTCCTATAGACTCAATGTGATCTTGGATCACTAAAATATAAAATGTAGAGTCTTGAGCTTCAAGCTTGAGCCAAACTTTTTATCCTTAGAATTTTGAGGGATCCACTTTCCTCATCCATGCCATTCATTGAGCTTTTCCTGAAATATTAATCTTGGAATAATGTTAGCTCAATGAGCTATATGTTGTTAGGAATTACCAAAACCACCCAGGGATAGTTGCACTTTCAATCTCCCCCTTTTTGGTAATTGATGACAACATATAGATCAAAGCTTTGACAAATGATAATAAGAGTGAAAGATATTGTCGCTTTGAGAAGTATGTGAAAAGAAAGAGCTCCCCCTTAATTTGTGCATATCTTAAGATTTGCTTTGTACTGCAAATGAACAATGAGTTAGGATCATGGGTTACTCTTCCATGTCACATCCATCTTGGTGGAGCGCTCAAAATGATAAGAATTAAATACATGCACTCATCACCAAGATCATATAAGGATAAGTAAGATAATATCATCTAACAAGCATAAGTGTAGCGTATGATCAACCACATGATCATCAATGTCTCACAGATAATAGCATAGTATCTCAAGCAATCAAAAGCAACCAAAGTTCAACCAAGAAGACAAGAGAGAACAAAAGCAAACTCTCTCTCTCTCGAAGCCTATGATCTATACATTTTTCTCCCCCTTTGGCAACAAGTTACCAAAAAGTTCATAGAAAATGCATAGCACTAAAACGTCTCTCAGACTTGGTCTTCAGGTGGTGGTGTCCGAAGAATGCCAAGGACGAAGGCTTCAGTTGATGTGGATGGAGCTGAAGGAGTTGGTGCTGGAGCTGGTTGTGCTGGAGCTGTAGCTGGTGCAGATGAAGTGGCTCTAGTGTCTGGAACAGGCACTACAGCAGACCTCTGAGCTCTAGGCACTCTGGCAAATGCATCAGTGGTTGTCTTGCCCTTCCTCTCCTGCATATCATCTTGAAGTTGCTCCACAACAGACTGAATCTCAGTTACTTTTACATCCAAGTCATAGAATTTTTGCTCCATGATTCTTTCCAAGCTCTCTTGGTTTTGAGTCAAGGTGGCCAGTCCCTTCTCAATCCTCAGAGTGGATGCAATCAGGTAGCCAAGCTGATCTTGCTTGCTTTTCAAAAAGTACTCAGATGCCTCCTCTTGAGTTGGCATCTTGGCAACCTTCTCTTTCTTTGCTTTCTCCTTCTTCTCTTGAGCTTGTACTGATGATGGTTCATTCTCATTCATCACAACTTGATTGTCCTCAAAGTCAGGATAGATAGGCAAGTGTTCCTTATCCAACAAGTATGTGCCTGTGCCCATCTTTGAGTTTATCAACTCCTGGATCTGTGGGGCATATCCACAACTTCTTTTCTGATCTGCTGTAGTCCTCTTGATAGTCTCAACTATAAGGCTCATGACCTTGAACTTCTGTGGCACATCAAATATATGTAGAAAGTTAATTGCATGGCCTCTGATCATTCTGTGATCACCAGACTTGGGCAAGAGAGTGTGCCTAAGGATCCAATTGATTGTAGGCAGCCCTGACAGCAAGTGTTTTACTGACCCAAACTCATGAGTCTCAAGATCATCTTCAGGAATCTCCTTGTACATGTTTTCCATAGAGTTGTGATCCATCTTCTTCTTGGCATAGATATCCAAGTCATCTTCTTCTTCCTTAGGAGCATTGATCAGATTTGCCCATTTCTCAATAGTTGAGTGGTACCTTGTACCTTCAGACATCCATACTATCCTGCCATCTGGACAGAAGTGTGCTGTGGAGTAGAATTGCATTATGAGCTCCTCATTCCACTTTGTGAGCTTCTGCCCAACAAAGTCTGCAACTCCACAAGCACTGAAGCTATCAAACACACCAGGATAGTGTTCCTCATTTTCCTTGATATACTTCTAGTCGACCCACCTCATTTCACACACTATAGGCTTCTTGTCCAACAACACTGTCTCATAAAAGTCTTGCTGTTCCTTTGTGTGGAACCTGTAATCAACAGCAGTTCTTCTTCTTGTAGCATATGGGTATGTCTCTCTCCATTTCCTCAGTCCTGAGTCTCTCCTGATCTTCATGTTTTCAGCCACAGGATGAGCATCATTGTGGTCTGGAATCTTGGGTTTGAGCTTCCTCAGGACTTGTCCTTCATCATCTTCATCAGCAGCAACTTCAGGCACTGGGGCCTTGTTCTTCTCAGCAGCTAGTATACTCCTGGTATACCTCTTAGGTGCACTCTTGGGCTTGGAGGCTGCTTTGGGTGCTTCTTTGGGCTTTGATGAAGCAGCCCCTGACTTTATAGCATCACCCATCAGCTTTTGTGCCTTGGGTGCTGGTGCAGCATCTTCTTCCTCTTCCTATTCCTCTCCAGAATCTCTCATGATTGAGGATCTCCCAAGCACTCTAGCAGTGGTCTTTTTGATCCTCTCCTTCCTCTTCTTCCCTTCTGCAGCAGCCTCTTTGGGTTCAGATCCCAAAGGGACTTGAGTAGATGCTCTGGCCTTAGACATTGGAATTCTCTTTGCAGGAACCTTTTGTTTCATGCCTGGCTTGGTGGCAGCAGCAGTGCTATATTCCTTCTTAACCACTTTCTTCTTGGAAGTGGCCTCATCCTCAACTGCCACATAGTCTTCATCCCAGACTCTGAAGTTTTCTTCTTCCTTGTTCTGGTGGCAGCTTTGGGCAAGTTGCTGGGAGTGCTCCTGCTACCATCATCTGAACTGCTAGAGGGACTAGTGCCCTCACTCAGGTGAACCTGCTCCTCTGACCTGTTCTGGCTGTCACTCTGATCAGACATATTGCAAATACTGACAGCAGACCCTGTGAATAGATATAGATGAGATAGAGTGGATGAGCATCACAAAATGCAGAGGTTTTTGCAAAAGAATGAGTCAAAAACTTAGTTTTAGTTTTCCACAGAAAGCATTTCGGATCAACCGATTTGTAAACTCGGTGATACCAAAGCAGCTGTTGGAACCTAAACTAGTGAACTCGGTCAGACCGAGTCACAGTTCGGTGGCACCGAGACTGCTAGGGTTTCACAAAGTCCTGAACTCGGTCACACTGATTTGCAATTCTCGGTCCGACCGAAAATTACATGTGCAATGGCCTGAGTCGAATCGGTGGTACCGAGCTCCACAACTCGGTGGGTCCGAGATGGTTTCGGCGGAAACCTAACCCTAAATTTTCAATTCAACTCTAATCTACGGAGTGTTTTTACTGGATAAGATCGTTTCAATCGTGGTAAGAATCATAATGAACACAATGTGCTAGGAATCAGATGGGGATAGCACTGTGATCGAGTCCATACCCTAGTTCGGTGATGAACTCGCTACGGCGGCAATGGCGGGGAAGAATTCCATTGACGGCGGCGGAGACCAGCGACAGGAGGCGGCTGGCAACGAGGAGGACGATCCGGAGACCCAGGAGGCAGAGCGAGCTATGCGCGGGCGAAGGGGTTTCGGAGAAATTTCCAAAATTTTTCCCGTGAGTATATATAGCCCCACCCTGTCAGTGTGACCGAGTGGAACAACTCGGTGGCACCGAGATTCATGAATGCAAGCAGTTACTGAAACTCGGTGTGACCGAAAGGTTCAAATCGGTTGCACCGAGATTGAAAACCTAGATCGACTTAGTGATCTCAGTATGACCGAAATGGAGGAATCGGTCAAACCGAAAAGCACAAAGAAGTTTTGGAAGTTTAAGTCTATGACGAATCGGGGAATCCGAGTGCTCCTCACACAGAGTGGTTCGAATCTGACTTGATCAAATTTTGTGATGTAGCATGAATAGAGTTTGAGACGAGAAAAGCATAGATAGCTAGAGAGGGTTCTTAGGCATTCTTGTCCATCCACTTCGCAAAAGAAAAGAAAACCAATCAATCAAAACAACAAGTGGATGTCCTCGAATGAATAAATATGCAATCAACATGCTCACACAATAAAATGGCAACTGAAATATGTGGCAAAGCATGCACAACCAATTCTAGCATCTATCAAACAATTGGCGATGACTAGGTCATCTATATATGAGTATATTGACTTAGGAGTCAAATGAGAACATTTGATCATAGGTCATACTCATCGTTTAAGCACAAGTAGGGTTACCACTTTTACATAAAGCATTTGTTGTGTTCACACCATTAGAGTTGCTTTAGCTCAATTCTTAGAGTAAAGCTCCCCCTAGATGTGAGGTCCCCCCTAAGAGGGATGAACTAACCTTGGGTTTTGTCGATGATGACTTCATGTAGATGTTGAAGATGTGGATGCTCAATGTTGATGTAGATCATTTGAAGCTATCCATTGGAGTGAGTTGCACTTTCAATACCTACACGGGTTAGTCCCACAAGGAACAAACAAGGATATCCATAGACATAAAGTGATTCACACACAAGATGATGTCTATGACAGCTTTTAGGTTACCTTGTCCCTTGTCTTACCAACAAGAGGGTTTGTGACTCCTTGAACTAGTGCAAGATGTGGAAGTTGATTGCACTTGTTCTTGCCAAGATGATAAGAGTGAAGTATGTTGGCGGAGTCACCCTCAAGAACTCTCTAGTTCTTCTTCTTCGGGATCCACACCATCTTGATAGGAATCCTCGGTGTTGTAGTTGTACTTGATGAAGTGGAACTTGAAGTAGTCTTGGGAACCCACTTGACCAAGGCCTTAGGAGCTTCTTCAAATGCATCAATTTCCTCTTGAAGCTTGTCCTTGCCTTTTTGCTTGTAGTCTTGTGGTGGAAGATCATCTTGAGCTTGTGTCCCTTTTAGAGAAGTAGGATCATACTTCTCTTGTTGAGGAACAAACTTCGTCTTGGGGTATTGATCTTCTTCCCACTCAACTCCATTGGCATTGAAGTTCCGTTCAAAACCAACACCTTGATTCTTCCGGTGCCTTCCTTGCTTGCATACAATTTCCTCGAATTGCTTACTTCCGGCAAGACTCTTGTAAACACCTTTCTCTATAATTCCCTTCAATAAGCTATTTTCTTGCTCAAGTGTAACTTGGCTAAGAGAATCATTAGTGGAATCAAGAGAACTACTAGAAGCAACAATATTGGATTTAGCATGATTATTGTTACTACTAGAGGAAGAATCTTTCTTGTACTTGTTACTAGACTTGACTTGAGGCATGTAAGTGGATAAGAGTAAACGCTTGGCAATGTAAGAAGAACTTTTCTTGTGAAGATCATCATTGATTGCTTTTAAGAACTCATGCTCTTGCTCAAGGTTGAGCTTTTCAAAGCGTAATTTCTCATGAGTCCTTAAAAGTTCTCGATGATCTCCTAAGATAGTTTCTTGAGCTAACTTAAGAGTGTTTAGTTCTTTAGTTAGAGACTCAATCTTCTCCTTATCATTGTCATTCGTTTTATCTTTATTAGCATGATTAATTGACGTTTCATCCTAGTATTCATCACTAGAGTTGTCAACAAGTAAATCATCATCACCTAACAAGTCATCTTCATCACTATTGAAATCAACATACTCGGGGTGTGATACCTTTGGGCCTTTATCCATGAAGCATGTTCCAACTCCTTCATTTGGTGAGTCAAATATGTCGTAGGAGTTGGTTGTCACAAGTGCTAGACCGGCAACACCTTCATCTTGAGTATATTCGGAGTCGGAGTGATGGCTTCTCTCGGAGTGGTTGTCGGAGTCGGAGCCGAATACCCATTCACCAACATGAGCTTGATGTCTTCGCTTTGTGTAGCTCCTTGATGACTTGTCCTTTCTTTCCGAATCCTTGCTTCTCCGTGAGGGTCTTCGTTCATAACGATCATCTCTACTCCTTCTTTCTCTAGATGGTGATTCTTCTCTTCTACTTCTTCTCTTGGGAGAATCTTCTCTTCTCTTGTAGGGGGCCGTACACTCATTGGAATAGTGTCCGGGCCTTCCACAATTGTAGCAATTTCGCTCTCGACTAGAAGATCTTTTGTCATTGTAGGACCTTGACTTGGAGCTTCTCTCTTTGCTTCTACTCTTGTAGAACTTGTTGAAGTTCTTCACCATTAAGCTCAATTATTCATTGAAGGTTTGTTTCTCACTCGATGATGTGGGGGCTTCACATGAGGCTTTGTAAGCACCACTTGATTTGTTGTGAAGTTCCTCTTTATCCTTGAGTGACATCTCATGAGCAAGAATTCTTCCGATGACTTCCGTTGGCTTGAGATCTTTGTAATTGGGCATCATTTGGATCAATGTGCACACGGTATCATATTTTCCATCCAAGGCTCTTAGGATCTTCTTGATGATGAATCTATCGGTCATCTCTTCACTCCCTAAGCCGGCAATCTCATTTGTGATAAGAGCAAGCCTAGAGTACATTTCAGCGACACCTTCACCATCCTTCATTTTGAACTTGTCAAGTTGACTTTGAAGCACATCCAATTTGGATTCCTTGGCGGAGTCGGTACCTTCGTGCATATCAATCAAAGTATCCCAAATTTCCTTTGCATTCTCAAGACGGCTGATTTTGTTGAATTCTTCGGGGCACAATCCGTTGAAGAGGATATCACAAGCTTGAGCATTGTATTGCAACATTTTCAACTCTTCCGCGGTAGCTTCATGGTTCAGTTCTTTCCCATAAAAGAATTCACCTTGCAAGCCAATACACACAATAGCCCAAACGGCGGGGTTATGTCCAAGAATATGCATTTTCATCTTATGCTTCCAACTAGAAAAATTAGTACCATCAAAGTAAGGACCTCTATGGTGATAATTTCCCTCACTAGATGCCATACTCTCCTAGGTTGTGAAACCAAGGCTATGACCACCAAAATCTATGGAAATCAAAGAAAATGGAGACCAAAGCTCTGATACCACTTGTAGGATCGAAAGTATGTCTAGAGGGGGGTGATTAGACTACTTGACCAAATAAAAATCTAGCCTTTTCCCAATTTTAGTTCTTGGCAGATTTTAGCTGTCTTAGCACAAGTCAAGCAATCTCCACACAATTCAAGCAAGCATGCAAAAGAGTATATGATAAGCGGAAAGTAAAGCATGCAACTTGCAAGAATGCAAAGGGAAGGGTTTGGAGGATTCAAACGCAATTGGAGACACAGATGCTTTTGTCATGGTTCCGATAGGTGGTGCTATCGTACATCCACGTTGATGGAGACTTCAACCCACGGAGGGTAACAGTTGCGTGAGTCCATGGAGGGCTCCACCCACGAAGGGTCAACGAAGAAGCATCCTTGTCTATTCCATCACGGTCGTCGCCCATGAAGGACTTGCCTCACTAGCGGTAGATTTTCACGAAATAGGCGATCTCCTTGCCCTTACAAACTCCTTGGTTCAACTCCACAATCTTGTCGGAGGCTCCCAAGTGACACCTAGCCAATCTAGGAGACACCACTCTCCAATAAGTAACAAATGGTGTGTTGATGATGAACTCCTTGCTCTTCTGCTTCAAATGATAGTCTCCCCAACACTCAACTCTTTCTCACAGGATTTGGATTTGGTGGAAAGAAGATTTGAGTGGAAAGCAACTTGGGGAAGGCTAGAGATCAAGATTCATATGGTTGGAATGGAATATCTTGACCTCAACACAAGTATAGGTGGTTCTCTCTCAGAAAATGTGTATTGGAAGTGTAGGTATGTTCCGATGGCTTTGTCCATGAATGAAGAGTGGGTGGAGGGGTATATATAGCCTCCACACAAAATCTAACCGTTACACACAATTTTCCAAACTCGGTGGGACCGAATGGTTAAACTCGGTTGGACCGATTCAGCAAACATAGTGACCGTTAGGATTTTCGGTGGGACTGAGATGCAACTCAGTAGGACCGATATGGTTAGGGTTAGGGCATAACGTAATCTCGGTGTGATCGATTACACAAACTCGGTGGGACCAATTTTGGTAATAAGCTAACCAGAGAGTTGGTCAGGTAAACTCGGTGGGACCGATTCGCTCATCTCAGTGAGACCGAAATGTTACAAAAGGGAAACAAAGAGTTTACACTGCAATCTCGGTGGGACTGATTGCTCATCTCGAGAAGACCGAAATGTTACGAAGGGAAACAGAGAGATTACAATCCCATCTCGGTGAGACCGAGATCCCTATCGGTGAGACCGATTTGCCTAGGGTTTGTGGCAGTGGCTATGACATTTGAAACTCGGTGGCGCCGGATAGAGAGAATCGGTGGGGCCGAGTTTGACTTTTGGTTTAGGTCATATGTGGATGTGGGAAGGTAGTTGAGGATTTTGGAGCATATCACTAAGCATTTTGAGCAAGCAAGCCATTAAGCAACACCTCATCCCTCCTTGATAGTATTGGCTTTTCCTATAGACTCAATGTGATCTTGGATCACTAAAATATAAAATGTAGAGTCTTGAGCTTCAAGCTTGAGCCAAACTTTCTATCCTTAGAATTTTGGGGGATCCACTTTCCTCATCCATGCCATGCCATTCATTGAGCTTTTCCTGAAATATTAATCTTGGAATAATGTTAGCTCAATGAGCTATATGTTGTTAGGAATTACCAAAACCACCCAGGGATAGTTGCACTTTCAATTGTTCATGCTATAATTGTGTTATCCAGAAATCGTAATATATGTGTGAATAGACCACAACACGTCCCTAGTGAGCCTCTAGTTGACTAGCTCGTTGATCAAAAGATAGTCATGGTTTCCTGACTATGGACATTAGATGTCATTGATAACGGGATCACATCATTAGGATAATGATGTGATGGACAAGACCCAATCCTAAGCATAGCTCAAAGATCGTGTAGTTCGTTTGCTAGAGCTTTTCCGAATGTCAAGTATCATTTCCTTATACCATGAGATTATGCAACTCCCGGATACCGTAGGAGTGCTTTGGGTGTGCCAAACGTCACAACATAACTGGGTGACTATAAAGGTGCACTACGGGTATCTCCGAAAGTGTCTGTTGGGTTGGCACGAATCGAGACTGGGATTTGTCACTCCGTATGACGGAGAGGTATCTCTGGGCCCACTCGGTAATGCATCATCCTAATGAGCTCAATGTGACCAAGTGGTTGGTCACGGGATCATGCATTAGGTATGAGTAAAGTGGCTTGCCGGTAACGAGATTGAACGAGGTATTGGGATACCGACGATCGAGTCTCGGGCAAGTAACGTACCGATTGACAAAGGGAATTGTATACGGGATTGATTGAATCCTCGACATCGTGGTTCATCCGATGAGATCATCGAGGAGCATGTGGGAGCCAACATGGGTATCCAAATCCCGCTGTTGGTTATTGACCGGAGAGTCGTCTCGGTCATGTCTGCGTGTCTCCCGAACCCGTAGGGTCTACACACTTAAGGTTCGCTGACGCTAGGGTTGTTGAGATATTAGTATATGGTAACCCGAAAGTTGTTCGGAGTCCCGGATGAGATCCCGGACGTCACGAGGAGTTTCGGAATGGTCTGGAGGTGAAGATTTATATATAGGAAGTCAAGTTTCGGCCATCGGGAAAGTTTCGGGGGTAATCGGTATTGTACCAAGACCACCGGAAGGGTCCTGGTGGGGCCACCTATCCTGGAGGGCCCCATGGGCTGAAGTGGGAGGGGAACCAACCCCTAGTGGGCTGGTGCGCCCCCCCTTGGGCCTTCCCCTGCGCCTAGGGTTGGAAACCCTAGGGGTGGGGGGCGCCCCACTTGGCTTGGGGGGCAAGCCATCCCCCTTGGCCGCCGCCCCCCTTGGAGATCCCATATCCTAGGGCCGGCGCCCCCCTAGGGGTCCTATATATAGTGGGGGAGGGAGGGCAGCCACACCCTAGCCCCTGGCGCCTCCCTCTCCCTCCCGTGACACCTCTCCCTCTCGCTAAGCTTGGCGAAGCCCTGCCGAGATCGCCGTTGCTTCCACCACCACGCCGTCGTGCTGCTGGATCTTCATCAACCTCTCCTTTCCCCTTGCTGGATCAAGTTGGAGGAGACGTCTTCCCAACTGTACGTGTGTTGAACACGGAAGTGCCGTCCATTCGGCGCTAGGTCATCGGTGATTTGGATCACGACGAGTACGACTCTATCAACCCCGTTCTCTTGAACGCTTCTGCTCGCGATCTACAAGGGTATGTAGATGCACTCCCCTCTCCCTCGTTGCTAGATGACTCCATAGATTGATCTTGGTGATGCGTAGAAAATTTTAAAATTCTGCTACGTTCCCCAACAGTGGCATCATGAGCTAGGTCTATGCGTAGTTTCAATGCACGAGTAGAACACAAAGCAGTTGTGGCCGTCGATATTGTCAATTTACTTGCCGTTACTAGTCTTATCTTGATTCGGCGGCATCGTGGGATGAAGCGGCCCGGACCGACCTTACACGTACGCTTACGTGAGACTGGTTCCAGCGACTGACATGCACTAGTTGCATAAGGTGGCTAGCGGGTGTCTGTCTCTCCCACTTTAGTCGGATCGGATTCGATGAAAAGGGTCCTTATGAAGGGTAAATAGAAATTGGCATATCACGTTGTGGTTTTGGCGTAGGTAAGAAACGTTCTTGCTAGAAACCTATAGAAGCCACGTAAAAACTTGCAACAACAATTAGAGGACGTCTAAATTGTTTTTGCAGCATGTGCCGTGTGATGTTTTTATGGCCAAAAGGATGTGATGAATGATATATGTGATGTATGATATTGATCATGTTCTTTTAATAGGAATCACGACTTGCATGTCGATGAGTATGACAACCGGCAGGAGCCATAGGAGTTGTCTTAATTTATTTATGACCTGCATGTCAACATAAAAGTCATGTAATTACTTTACTTTATTGCTAAAGCGTTAGCCATAGTAGTAGAAGTAATAGATGATGAGACAACTTCAAGAAGACATGATGATGGAGATCATGATGATGGAGATCATGGTGTCATGCCGGTGACAATGATGATCATGGAGCCCCGAAGATGGAGATCAAAAGGAGCAAATGATATTGGCCATATCATGTCACTATTTGATTGCATGTGATGTTTATCATGTTTTACATCTTAATTGCTTAGAACGACGGTAGCTTAAATAAGATGATCCCTCGTAATAATTTCAAGAAAGTGTTCCCCCTAAGTGTGCACCGTTGCGAAGGTTCGTTGTTTCGAAGCACCACGTGATGATCGGGTGTGATAGATTCTAACGTTCGAATACAACGGGTGTAAGCCAGATTTACACACGCAATACACTTAGGTTGACTTGACAAGCCTAGCATGTATAGACATGGCCTCGGAACACGGAAGACCGAAAGGTCAAGCATGAGTCGTATAGAAGGTACGATCAACATGAAGATGTTCACCGATGTTGACTAGTCCGTCTCACGTGATGATCGGACATGGCCTAGTTGACTCGGATCATGTTTCACTTAGATGACTAGAGGGATGTCTATCTGAGTGGGAGTTCATTGAATAATTTGATTAGATGAACTTAATTATGATGAACTTAGTCTAAAATCTTTACAATATGTCTTGTAGATCAAATGGCCCACGTTGTCCTCAACTTCAATGCGTTCCTAGAGAAAACCAAGCTGAAAGATGATGGCAGCAACTATACGGAGTGGGTCCGGAACCTGAGGATCATCCTCATAGCTGCCAAGAAAGATTATTTCCTAGAAGCACCGCTAGGTGACGCACCCATCCCATAGAACCAAGACGTTATGAACGCTTGGCAATCACGTGCTGATGATTACTCCCTCGTTTAGTGCGGCATGCTTTACAGCTTTGAACCGGGGCTCCAAAAGCGTTTTGAGCAACACGGAGCATATGAGATGTTCGAAGAGCTGAAAATGGTTTTCCAAGCTCATGCCCAGGTCAAGAGATATGAAGTCTCCGACAAGTTCTTCAGTTGTAAGATGGAGGAAAATAGTTCTGTCAGTGAGCACATACTCAAAATGTCTGGGTTGCATAACTGCTTGACTCATTTGGGAGTTAATCTCCTGGATGACGCGGTCATTGACAGAATCCTTCAGTCGCTTCCACCAAGCTACAAGAGCTTTGTGATGAACTTCAATATGCAGGGGATGGAAAAGACCATTCCTGAGGTATATTCAATGCTGAAATCAGCGGAGGTGGGGATCAAAAAGGAACATCAAGTGTTGATGGTTAATAAAACCACTAAGTTTAAGAAAGGCAAGGGAATAAGAACTTCAAGAAGGACGGCAAGGGGGTTGCCGCACCCGGCAAGCAAGCTGCCGGGAAGAAGCCAAAGAATGGACCCAAGCCCGAGACTGAGTGTTTTTATTGCAAGGGAAGTGGTCACTGGAAGCAGAACTGCCCCAAATACTTAGCGGACAAGAAGGCCGGCAACACTAAAGGTATATGTGATATACATGTAATTGATGTGTACCTTACCAGTACTCGTAGTAGCTCCTGGGTATTTGATACCGGTGCGGTTGCTCACATTTGTAACTCAAAGTAGGAGCTGCGGAATAAGCGGAGACTGGCGAAGGACGAGGTGACGATGCGCGTCGGGAATGGTTCCAAGGTCGATGTGATCGCCGTTGGCACGTTACCTCTACATTTACCTACGGTATTAGTTTTAAACCTCAATAATTGTTATTTAGTGCCAGCTTTGAGCATGAACATTGTATCAGGATCTCGTTTAATTCGAGATGGCTACTCATTTAAATCCGAGAATAATAGTTGTTATATTTATATGAGAGATATGTTTTATGGTCACGCCCCGCTGGTGAATGGTTTATTCTTAATGAATCTCGAGCGTAATGTTACACATATTCATAGTGTGAATACCAAAAGATGTAAGGTTTATAATGATAGTCCCACATACTTGTGGTACTGCCGCCTTGGTCACATAGGTGTCAAACGCATGAAGAAGCTTCATGCATATGGAGTTTTGGAGTCTCTTGATTACGGATCATTTGACACGTGCGAACCATGCCTCATGGGTAAAATGACCAATACTCCATTCCCAGGAACAATGGAGCGAGCAACCAACTTATTGGAAATCATACATACTGATGTGTGCGGTCCAATGAGTGTTGAGGCTCGCGGTGGCTATCGTTATGTTCTCACCCTCACTGATGACTTGAGTAGATATGGGTATGTCTACTTAATGAAACACAAGTCTGAGACCTTTGAAAAGTTCAAGGAATTTCAGAGTGAGGTTGAGAATCAACGTGACAGAAAAATCAAGTTCTTGCGATCAGATCATGGGGGAGAATACTTGAGTCATGAATTTGGCACACACTTAAGGAAATGTGGAATAGTTTCACAACTCACGCCGCCTGGAACACCTCAGCGTATTGGTGTCTCTGAACATCGTAATCGCACTCTATTGGATATGGTGTGATCTATGATGTCTCTTACCGATCTACCGCTGTCATTTTGGGGCTATGCTTTAGAGACTGCCGCATTCACTTTAAATAGGGCTCCGTCGAAATCCGTTGAGACGACACCATATGAATTATGGTTTGGGAAGAAACCTAAGCTGTCGTTTCTAAAAGTTTGGGGATGCGATGCTTATGTCAAGAAACTTCAACCTGAAAAGCTCGAACCCAAGTCGGAAAAATGCGTCTTCATAGGATACCCTAAAGAAACTATTGGGTATACCTTCTACCTCAGATCTGAAGGCAAGATCTTTGTTGCCAAGAATGGATCCTTTCTAGAGAAAGAGTTTCTCTCGAAAGAAGTAAGTGGGATGAAAGTAGAACTTGATGAAGTATTACCTCTTGAACTGGAAAGTGGCGCAACTCAGGAAAATGTTCCTGAGGTGCCTGCACCAACTAGAGAGGAAGGTAATGATGATGATCATGAAACTTCATATCAAGTTGCTACTGAACTTCATAGGTCCACAAGGACACGTTTTGCACCAGAGTGGTACGGCAACCCTGTCTTGGAAATCATGTTGTTAGACAATGGTGAACCTTCGAACTATGAAGAAGCAATGGCGGGCCCAGATTCCGACAAATGGCTAGAAGCCATGAAATCCGAGATAGGATCCATGTATGAAAACAAAGTATGGAATTTGACTGACTTTCCCGATGATCGACGAGCCATAGAAAATAAATGGATCTTTAAGAAGAAGACAGACGCGGATGGTAATGTAACCATCTATAAAGCTCGGCTTGTCGCTAAGGGTTATCGACAAGTTCAAGGGGTTGACTACAATGAGACTTTCTCACCCGTAGCGAAGCTGAAGTCCGTCCGGATCATGTTAGCAATTGCCGCATTCTATGATTATGAGATATGGCAAATGGACGTCAAAACGACATTCCTTAATGGTTTCCTTAAGGAAGAATTGTATATGATGCAGCCGGAAGGTTTTGTCAATCCTAAGAATGCTGACAAGGTGTGCAAGCTCCAACGCTCGATCTATGGGCTGGTGCAAGCATCTCGGAGTTGGAACATTCGTTTTGATGAGATGATCAAAGCGTTTGGGTTTACGCAGACTTATGGAGAAGCCTGCATTTACAAGAAAGTGAGTGGGAGCTCTGTAGCATTTCTCATATTGTACGTGGATGACATACTGTTGATGGGAAATGATATAGAATTCTTGGAAAGCATAAAGGCCTACTTGAACAAGTGTTTTTCAATGAAGGATCTTGGAGAAGCTGCTTACATATTAGGCATCAAGATCTATAGAGATAGATCGAGACGCCTCATTGGTCTTTCAAAGAATACGTACCTTGACAAGATATTGAAGAAGTTCAATATGGATCAGTCAAAGAAGGGGTTCTTGCTTGGATTGCAAGGTACGAGATTGAGCACGGCTCAATGCCCGACCACGGCAGAAGATAGAGAAAAGATGAGTGTCGTCCCCTATGCCTCGGCCATAGGGTCTATCATGTATGCTATGCTGTGTACCAGACCTGATGTAAACCTTGCCGTAAGTTTGGTAGGAAGGTACCAATGTAATCCCGACATGGAACACTAGACAGTGGTCAAGAATATCCTGAAGTACCTGAAGAGGACTAAGGATATGTTTCTCGTTTATGGAGGTGATGAAGAGCTCGTCGTAAAGGGTTACATCGATGCTAGCTTCGACACAGATCTGGATGACTCTAAGTCACAAACCGGATACGTGTATATTTTGAATGGTGGGGCAGTAAGCTGGTGCAGTTGCAAGCAAAGCGTTGTGGCGGGATCTACATGTGAAGCGGAGTACATGGCAGCCTCGGAGGCAGCACAAGAAGCAATCTGGGTGAAGGAGTTGATTACCGAGCTAGGAGTAATTCCCAATGCATCGGACCCGATGATTCTCTTTTGTGACAACACTGGAGCTATTGCCCTTGCCAAGGAGCCCAGGTTTCACAGGAAGACCAGGCATATCAAGCGTCGCTTCAACTCCATTCGTGAAAGTGTTCAAAATGGAGACATAGATATTTGTAAACTACATACGGACCTGAATGTGGCAGATCCGTTGACTAAACCTCTCCCTAGAGCAAAACATGATCAACACCAGAACTCTATGGGTGTTCGATTCATCACAATGTAACTAGATTATTGACTCTAGTGCAAGTGGGAGACTGTTGGAAATATGCCCTAGAGGCAATAATAAAATGGTTATTATTATATTTCCTTGTTCATGTTATAATTGTGTTATCCAGAAATCGTAATACATGTGTGAATACATAGACCACAACACGTCCCTAGCGAGCCTCTAGTTGACTAGCTCGTTGATCAAAAGATAGTCATGGTTTCCTGACTATGGACATTACATGTCATTGATAACGGGATCACATCATTAGGAGAATGATGTGATGGACAAGACCCAATCCTAAGCATAGCTCAAAGATCGTGTAGTTCGTTTGCTAGAGCTTTTCTGAATGTCAAGTATCATTTCCTTAGACCATGAGATTGTGCAACTTCCGAATACCGTAGCAGTGCTTTGGGTGTGCCAAACGTCACAACGTAACTGGGTGACTATAAAGGTGCACTATGGGTATCTCCGAAAGTGTCTGTTGGGTTGGCACGAACCGAGATTGGGATTTGTCACTCCGTATGACAGAGAGGTATCTCTGGGCCCACTCGGCAATGCATCATCATAATGAGATCAATGTGACCAATTGGTTGGTCACGGGATCATGCATTACAGTACAAGTAAAGTGGCTTGCCGGTAACGAGATTGGACGAGGTATTGGGATACCGACGATCGAGTCTCGGGCAAGTAACGTACCGATTGACAAAGGGAATTGTATACGAGATTGATTGAATCCTCGACATCATGGTTCATCTGATGAGATCATCGAGGAGCATGTGGGAGCCAACATGGGTATCCAAATCCCGCTGTTGGTTATTGACCGGAGAGTCGTCTCGGTCATGTCTGCGTGTCTCCCGAACCCGTAGGGTCTACACACTTAAGGTTCGGTGACGCTAGGGTTGTTGAGATATTAGTATACGGTAACCCGAAAGTTGTTCGGAGTCCCGGATGAGATCCCAGACGTCACGAGGAGTTCCGGAATGGTCCGGAGTTGAAGATTTATATATTAGAAGTCAAGTTTCGGCCATCGGGAAAGTTTCGGGGGTAATCGGTATTGTACCGGGACCACCGGAAGGGTCCCGGGGGTCCACCGGGTGGGGCCACCTATCTCGGAGGGCCCCATGGGTTGAAGTGGGAGGGGAACCAGCCCCTAGTGGGCTGGTACGCCCCCCCTTGGGCCTCCCCCTGCGCCTAGGGTTGGAAACCCTAGGGGTGGGGGGCGCCCCACTTGGCTTGGGGGGCAAGCCACCCCCCTTGGCCGCCGCCCCCCTTGGAGATCCCATCTCCTAGGGCCGGCGCTCCCCTAGGGGTCCTATATATAGTGGGGGGAGGGAGGGCAGCCACCCGCTAGCCCGTGGCGCCTCCCTCTCCCTCCCGTGACACCTCTCCCTCTCGCTAAGCTTGGCGAAGCCCTGCCGAGATCGCCGTTGCTTCCACCACCACGCCGTCGTGCTGCTGGATCTCCATCAACCTCTCCTTTCCCCTTGCTGGATCAAGTTGGAGGAGACGTCTTCCCAAATGTACGTGTGTTGAACGCGGAGGTGCCGTCCGTTCGGCGCTAGGTCATCGGTGATTTGGATCACGACAAGTACGACTCCATCAACCCCGTTCTCTTGAACGCTTCCGCTCGCGATCTACAAGGGTATGTAGATGCACTCCCCTCTCCCTCATTGCTAGATGACTCCATAGATTGATCTTGGTGATGCGTAGAAAATTTTAAAATTCTGCTACGTTCCCCAATAGAGACTTTGACACCTTACGTGTGATGCATGCTTGTTGGATTGAGCCTATTGTATTTGGTTGTTCTCGCATCATATGCCTCCATACTATGAAATGCTCCCTTGTCCTTTCTTATGATGAGCATGATGCATACACTTGTTGGGTATCTTACCACACGAATGATAGGTTTTGCACTTCCTCTAACCTCATTTGTTTCTCCAAGTGTTTGTCATGTTCTTTCGTTTTGAAGGATTCACAAGGTGGTACCATCACGAGACATATTGGTTATGTCAAGGCATACAAGATGCGCAACTCCAACATCCTTGAGACATTTATAAAGGTGATCTCCTTCCCTTTGATCCATCTTCAAATAAGCATATTGGATGGTTCATTCTTTCATTGTTGTCTCCTCCTTCTTGTCTACATGTTACATCTATTAGATGGAGGACCGACATTGGAGATGGAACCCATGGACCTTCAAGTTGAGGAGCGCTCGGACTTATTGGATGCACCTTTGAACCTCCACTCATGCCACGACATCGAGCATTGGTACACCAACACCTCCATATTTGCTGATTGTGCTCACACATGTCATGCTCGATGGACATATGACAAATTTGCATCTTATGCATGGATTGACTCATATTATGATTGCCTTGTTGCATCTTGTTTTTCTATGTCACCCATGATATATGAGATTGTGCATTTCCTTAGCAAATTTGTTGTGATATACCTTGATGGCATATTCATACATCATGATCGTATTGCCTACAATCAATTGCATGATAACTTATTTATATTGAGCATCCATTACCATATTCATGCTATTGATAAACCGTATCACTATGATATCATTTTGCACAATAGTTTCATTGATCACATTCACAATACATTTGTGTGCACAATGAATGAATTTCCTCCCATGAATGCTTTGCATACCATTCCATCTCTTTTGGATAAGCTTCATGCACCTTGTCATGATCAATCTTGTCGCACGGACTCATTCTTACATGATGGACACCTTGTGCGCGCTAACCATTGTATTTCCGAGTGTTGTTTGTGGTTGCTCTTTTTGCATGTGTACCACTCCGGAGACACCTTGGAGTACTGGGATTGCGCCATGTGTACCACTTCGTCCAACTACAAGTCCGTCCACAACAACCATTTCCATGGTGATGAGGTTTTCGATCTGAGGTCGGATCTTTCCCAAGGGAGGGGAGATGATACGTAGCATCCTATGGACATCACCATGTCAAGAGTCCGTTCGGCGAGCGACATGTGCGACATATACTTCACATACACAAAGGTGAATCATCTCCTTTACACATGCTCACTTGACCCCTTCGAGGATGGTATACTAGTTGACACTTCTCCCGTGTGCATGCATAGGTATCGTCGGAGCTTCATGGATGTTGGGTGCGTGTCCCTCAGCGTCATTCCGCAAAGATTGTCCGCCAGGACCCTTTCGAAAGATTACTTGTAAATCCTTGACCATATCAAGTATATCATCACCAGTACGGAGGACAGGCTTCTTCCGGTGATCTGCCTCACCTTTGAAATGCTTGCCTTTCTTTCTTAAGGCATGCTTGGTCGGAAGAAATCGACAATGTCCTAGGTACACATTCTTCTTGCATTTGTCCAAATATATACTTTCATTCTCATGTAAACAATGTGTGCATGTGTGGTATCCCTTGTTTGCCAGTCCTGAAAGGTTACTAAGAGTAGGGCAATCATTGATGGTTAGAAACAGCAACGCTCGTCGGTCAAATTCCTGCTGTTTGTGCTCATCCCACACACGCACACCTCTTTTAGCCAACAACTGTAGAAGTTCTTCAACTAATGGTCTTAGGTACACATGAATGTCGTTGCTAGGTTTCTTAGGGCCTTGGATGAGCACTGGCATCCTAATGAACTTTCTCTTCATGCCCAACCAAGGAGGAGGGTTATAAATACATACAGTCACAGGTCAGGTTCTATGATTGTTGCTCTGATCCCAAAAAGGATTAATGCCATCTGCACTTATACCAAACCATATGTTCCTTGCGTCACCTGCAAAGTCCGGCCACTTTCTCTCAATTTTTCTCCACTGCGACCCATCAGCGGGTGCTCTCAACTTCCCGTCTTTCTTACGATCTTCTTTGTCCCATCGCAACAACTTGGCATGCACTTTGTTTCTGAACAGACATTTCAACCGTGGAATTATAGGAGCATACCATATCACCTTGGCAGGAACCCTCTTCTTGGGGCGATCACCCTCAACATCACCAGGGTCATCTCGTCTGATCTTATACCGAATGCATCGCATACCGGGCATGCATTCAAATTATCATACTCCTCACCATGGTAGAGGATGTAGTCATTAGGGCATGCATGTATCTTATGCACCTCTAATCCTAGAGGGCAGAGAACCTTCTTTGCTTTATACGTACTGTTAGGCAATTTGTTATCATTTGGAAGCTTCTTCCTCATTATTTTCAGTAGCGAACCAAATCCCTTGTCAGATACACCATTCTTTGCCTTCCATTACAGCAATTCCAGTGTGATACTAAGCTTTGTGTTGCCATCTTCGCAATTTGGGTACAACCCTTTTTTGTGATCCTCTAACATGCGCTCGAACTTCAAATTCTCCCTTTCACTTTCACATCCTCTTTGTGCATCAACAATGACCCAGCGAAGATCATCATCGAGCACATCTGGTGCCTCTTGATCTTCAGCTTCCCCCTGTTCTTTGGTAGTATCACCATATTCAGGGAACATATGATAGATGTCATCATCCTCTTCTTCTTCGTTGTCTTCCATCATAACCCCTCTTTCTCTATGCTTGGTCCAAATAATATAGTGTGGCATGAAATCCTTCTCAAGCAGGTGGAAGTGAAGGGTTTTCAAGGAAGAATGATCCTTCGTATTCCCACAGACAGTACATGGACAATACATAAAACCATTCTGCTTGTTTGCCTTAGCCACCTCGAGAAAATGATGCGGGCCCATAATGTACCCGGAGGTGCGTCGGTCACCATACATCCATTGCCGGTTCATCTACGTGCATTATATAATTAAGTGTATCAAAAACCATTACAGATAATCATGAATAGAGAAATGACCAAATTAATACAAGTTCATCATCACATTAAAACCAAACTATAGTAGTGATCAAATGTTACTATTGAAAAAATAAATACATAAAGTTCATACATAGTTCTCATAGATCAACATACAACTCTCTAGAGCATCTAATTAAAACATACATTGAAACTAACATACAACTATGTAAAACGTTTAAATGCAAAAACAAATGCGATCAAAATTGCAACTAAGGTAACAATTGATCCAACATCATAATGATACCTAGCCTCATTATCAGTGGCATATTTCCTAATCTTTCTAATGTTCCAACGCATTGCATCCATCTGGATCTTGTGATCATCGACGACATCAGCAACATGCAACTCCAATTTCATATTCTCCTCTTGAATTCTCTTCAATTTTTATTTCAAATAATTCTTTTATTTTCCAACTAAATTTAACCTCTCGACAAGAAGGTCGGTTGGAATTTCTGGTTCACATACCTCCTAGATAAAAAAATTGTCACGTTGGTTGGCATAGTTGTCATAAACACTAAATAAAACAAATAATTATAAAAGATACTATACCACATCCGAATCATAGACCGAACGAGAGCCGACGGGGGAGGATACCAAAACAATGGCACTATATAATAACAAACAATAATAAAAGTAAACAAATTATACAAGTAGCTATCTAAATCATACAAGTAAGAATTTTTTCTTTTAAAAAGAAGATAAGAACAAGAGGCTCACCACGGTCGTGTCAGTGACGAGATCGGCGCGGGCAATCGACGGTGGTGAGGATGGAGACGGAGAAGGGACGACACACTACACATGTGCAAACTGTGAGAAGTTAATTTGAACTCAAATTATTCATCTAAATCAAAAGAACTCCCACATAGACACCTCCACTAAAACCCACAAACCACTCTACTTCTAGAGCATTTGAAACAAGCTAAACTAGCAGTGAGAGATGAAAGGATGAAGTTGCTAACCTCTTAGAACACTTGGATAGTTGGTGCACCGCCAAACCTAGACAAATCTTGGGGAAAATGTAGCTTGGAGGTCGAGCTTGGAGAGGAGAAAGCTTAAGTGTGGCTCAGGCATTTCATCAAACACCTCATATGCATAGGAGGTGAGAACATAGTAGCACACACCTCCAACACGCCGGCCGGCCAAAAAATAGAGGAGTGAGCATGCAAGGGCGAGCATATATATAGACATATTTTTAGTCCCGGTTCGTGTCTAGAACTGGGACTAAAGACTTACCTTTAGTCCCGGTTCCAGACACCAACCGGGACTAAAGGGATTGCGTCGAACCAGGACTAGTGCCTATCGAGGCCCGACCGGTGTCCTGACTGCTGGAACCGGGACTAATGCTCCCATTAGTCCCCGTTCGTAACACGATTGTGACTGTTGCTCTGATCTGGAGAAAACAAATGCCCGGTTTTCTACTAGTGTACAATACTGGACACATTGCAATTTGGGAGGAATTGGGATATCATTTGGGGGTGACGGGCCTGGGGGATTAAGGTAATGGATATGTCACTGAGACCCAAAGGAAGATCACCACCCTTCAAGCAACCAACTACTGCCAGCGTGACATCTTCCTTCAACAAATTCCAATGCCTCTGGAAGAAGCTTGTCATGAACCCATCAACCCCCTAGAGCATTGGATGGTGACATTTGGAATAGATCACCATGGATCTCATATGCTTCGAATGGCTTGTCTAAAAAAATATTCACCTCCGGTGAAACCTTCACTGGAACGTAATTCAACCGTTCGCTCATATCATGGCCACCTTGGGAGGTGTATAAATTTTGATAGACCGGCTGTATTTCAGCTTTGTCCTCCTCGCTATTTGCACAAACTGAACCATCAGCCCTTTTGAGGCCACTTATTTTATTCATACGTTGTTGCTGCTTAGCTTATGCCTAGAAATACCCGGTATTGCGGTCACCCTCACGAATCAAGCTAACTCAAGAATGTTGATGCGCTTGCGCTGCCTCCAAGGGCGGCTCTGGCGAACCCTAGTCGTCGCCGCCCCCGACCCACCCTTCCCTACCACCGCCGGAGGAAGCTGGCGAGCAAAGCTTGTCCGGCGGACAGCGGTGGCGAGCTCGCCCTTCATCCTGGGGGTGGACTCGGGCTGCGTGCGATAGCGATCCTGGGTGCCAGGCATGGTGGCGGAGATAGGAAGCTAGAGCGGTGGCTCGAGGGCTTTTCGACGGGGTTGCGCCTCCATGGCTACTGGGGCAGTGCGGTGGCCAGCCATGGCGTGCGGTGGCGGCGGATCTAGGCGACCCCTGCCCAAATTCATCCTGCTGTGGGTGGTGGCGGCCCGTGGTGTCGCCAGCGCATGGTTGTGCGTCCAGGGTGGTTCTCCACTCCGGTGAGTGGAGGTGATCGTCGGCGCGGCAGGTGCGTCAGATCTGGGTGCGGCCAGATCTGTGGCCGGCGTTGTCGGGATCAGCTTGTTCGGCTGCCGGTGCGCGCGGGCAGTGGGGGTTGGGTGGGTTCTAGCGCCAAATCTAGCCACAGTCATCCGACCCTGATCGGTGGGCTTCTCTCCTGCGGGTTCCTGACGGTGTCGGCCTAGTTGCTGGGACCCTGGCCGCGGGCGAAGCTGGTGGAGGAGATCCACATTGTGGGAAACCCCTTGGTCGGCCCTGGCTGGCCGCGCCGATGACGGTGCTCAAGAGCGCCGCTTTTCTTCTTGGAGACATTGATCTATGTCTGCTCCTTCATTTCCTCCCTCTCTGCATCTCGGGTGAAAACCCTAACTCCTTTGGGCGGCGGCGGCATCCTTGATGCCGTGACCTTCCTGAAGGCATCGCCTTGAGGGCTAAGTGGTGGTGGGCACTGTGTGGGTCCTTCATGGTTGCTGGTGATGGGCACTGCTTCAGGGGAAACCTTAGGATATGGTTTTCCAGATCGTATGATGGCAGTGTGGCGGTGCCATTTCTCTGTTGGGAGCATCGTTTGTGGAGCAACACTAGAAGACATAGGCAGGAGGTAGAGCGGGTCTGTCTTGCACGAAGCTTTGGTGGAGCTGTCAAGTCATGCCTGGCCAATAGGTGCTACGCTGAGTCATGCCTGGTTAGCAGGTGCTACACACGACAGATCTTCCAGAGTCTTTGCATCTGGACGGACGAGCGCAGGATGGTGGCGCCATTGGGCACCGTGGTGGCATCGACGGGATGTCCGGACTGGCAAGGATGATGCGGATCTCTCTCCTGAAGACGGGTCAGTGGCCCGACAAAGATGGGGGCTTCTAAAACGTGTGCATGTGGTGTGCGCTTTAGGTCTGCTGCACTGACTATTAATCCTGATACATTATGTGTATGGGTCGGCGACGACACTAGTTTTAGATATGGAGAGTGAGAGCACTCCTCGTTATCGAATTTGTAGGTGTGAGTGGTGGCTTCGGGTGATCTGATGTATATTCTTATTAGACCTTTATGAAAAAATTAATACAGATGGCTGCACGCATCGACTGATGCAGAGGCCAAGGGTTTAACCTCCTTTTCAAGAAAAAAGATATCCTCTTGCTTAAGAGCCTCATAAAGTTTAGCTGTTGTTATATTTTCCTCCTCTGAAGGACCACGCATAGAAAAAGGCCCATTTGTCCCGGTTCATAAGGCCCATTTGTCCCGGTTCATAAGGCCCATTTGTCCCGGTTCTGGAACCGGGACTAAAGGGTCGGTACTAAAGCCCAATAAATTTAGTCCTGGTTCGCCTATGAACGGGACAGATGGGCCTCCACGTGGCCGATGGGGCTTGCCCAGGCAGGAGGGCCTTTTGTCCCGGTTGGTAGCACCAACTGGGACCAAAATGCATCCACGCGTCAGCATTTAAGGGGTTGGGGTTTTTTTAAAGGGGGGGGGCTTGGGGGTTTTGTAGGGTTAATTTAGGGGTTTCATATACTGTGTTAGCTAGCTAATAGAGAGAAGTGTCCTCTCTTATCTCCGTGCTTGGTCGACGCGACGTACTATACGTATAGAGAGGACTCGACACGCTAGCTAGTAAGCAAATGAAGGAAAACATAAAGTACAGAAGATCGTCATGAACATATACAGAGAGAAGTTATCGACCTCTCCTTCTCCGAGAGATTGGTCGAAGAACAAGTTTTCGTATATCTATCCGCCGCTACTGGCAACATATATAAAAAATATATATATAAGATCTCTTACAGTCCCCTAACATCTGAACTCAAGTTCCACATGGTATTCTCCTGCTTTATTGATGACGTGGTCAAGAAAGAATCCCGCCAATTCCTCTTGAATTGCTCGTATGCGATCTTGTGGTAGGAGTTCATTCCGCATCTCCCACGTCTAATTTGAAGAAGGGGGTCAATACATATATATGAATGAAACTCAACACAAATGATGGTAATAAAATTAAATGTGAATATTATTGCTTATGCACTTCAAATTGTCTTTTAGAGTAGCCCCACTTATTCTTGGCCGTCGCGTTGTAGATGATCTCGCAAACGTAGTATACATAGTAATTATTCTCGGGTTCCTGCCACAAGCACTTTACGAGAAATAGAGGTCAATCAAACTAATAATGAGGCATTATAAATGGTATTGATGAAAGTAGCTAGAATCAACGCGAGATGCGCGGAACTAGCTAGCTAGTAGTACTTACTTTCGGGTGTGTAAATCGCAGCTCCCCCGGCAGTCCCGGAGCTTGTGCAGTGAATACTTTCCAAACCCTGCGAGACAAAGAAAACAATTACTTCATATCAGGAAATGAACAAAGTTGCCGATATGGTGCGATAATGATCGATTGAACTTACTTCTCGAGCATTTTAGTCATGGCCGCATACTCCTCGGGATCTTTTCGTCTCGAGTCTAAGACGGTTACTAGTCCCTGCTCAAGCTTAATCTCTAGGAGAATAAAGTGGAAGCTGCGCACGCATGCATAAATCATCAATTACATTACAATAACCTCGAGTAATAAGGGAAACCGAATATGCACAAGACAGTAACACTCACTTGAAGTTGTAAGGAAAGAGTATTTTATCTTTGTTTTGATTTTGAAGCAACGATCATAGCAAGTTGGCCTCGGTTTGCTTGGCACCATATTTAACCGTCCATTCATCTATGAGATTTGTGTTAATGAACCCAATATCATAGATTTATGCCTTTCTACATTCGACGATCTTCAATTTGCATAATATAGTGATAATTATATATACATGCAATAAAAGAGTTGAGCTATATATAGAGACTTAATTACATAAGTAGTACTTACAAACATTAGCAAGTGAAGATTATTTTATCGAGGGCCTTTTGATTGAAAAACTGGAAGAACTCCTCAAATGGAACAGACAACAGATCAATTCCAACGAGGTCGTGCTCCTCTTTAACTCTCAGCGTCAAAGTATCCTTCCCAGACTCGCTGTAGGTTTTCATGTACCAGTGATGGAATCTTCGCATCATTGTTGTTAGATCAGGATGACCAGGTTTGATGAGAGGGTTCCCGTGCCGGTATTTGAAATCGTCCACCTCCATTGTATCAAAATTTGCATCGTCGGGCGGGTAATCTCCAGGATTGGTACTGGGCACCATCCTCGGATGATTAGTGATGATATCGCTAGACACCTTGAGCGGGGGGCACGATTGGTTCGCTTGTTCGCCGAGCTGGGGAATTTTTTCCCACTTCTTCGTTCTGCTAACCTTCGATCACTGCAAGTACTTCCCGACCGCTCCGCTTCGATATATGACCTTTCAATAATGTGCTCATAGTTGGTTTGCGGCGGAGACGGTGGTGGTTGCTTCAGGGCATCGACAGTGCGCTGAACTTTCATAGGATCTGTCTTCTCCTCCAGAGGTGGATGTCTCATAGCTCTTCGCGTTTCAAAGAAGTCCTTCACTTGGGCTTTACAGATCTTCGCATTTTCCTCCTCGGTCATCTCGTATGGTTACTTCTCTAGAGGCTTGAGAGATGGACCGAATTTGTATTGCCTCCCGCCTCTGTCTGTACTGCTAGACGTCGGAGCAGCCGGAGCGGCTACGGCTATCTTCTTTCATTGCTTACGAGGCGGAGTGCTACGATGCACCAGAGCAGCCAGAGCGGTGGCGGCTGTCTTCCGCTGTTGCTGACGAGGCGGAGGAGGAGGCGGGCTGCTCGAACGCGCCGGCGCAGGCGGAGAAGGAGGCAGAGTACCGCTACGCGCCGGAGCAGCTGGAGAAGGAGGCGGAGTGCCCTGATCACTCGCCAGAGGAGGAGGCAGAGTGCCCTCACTCACCGGAGGAGGAGGAGGAGGAGCAGGAGGCGTCCAGTTCGGAAGGTTGATGAGCTCCTTCCACCATAGACATGGAGTCTTCAGAGCAAGACCCAGCTGAGTCTCCCCTTGACCAGTAGGGTGGTCAAGCTCGAGCTCCTCAAATCCCTCTGTTATTTCATCGTCCATCACAACAGCATAGCCTTGTGGAATCGGAAGGCAGTGAAAAGTTGCGTCGGGTTCAAGGGGTGCAACAGAGCCGACAGCCGTCTTGACTTTTAGGTGCTGCCATTGCGCCATAAGGTGGCAATCATGAGCCTTGATGATAGCATCCACGGGGTAGCTGGGAGCCTTGAAGTCAGGCTGCTGAAGGAGCTCAGTGGAAGCCATGCTGCTTCTCCTCTGAGATGGCGGGGTAGCTTCTGGGGGTAGCTCCGGCAGGTCGCTAGGTGTGAACTACTTGTTCCTCTAGCGCTCGTACCCTTGAATTCAGCTTCTGCAGTTTGGTCTGCTCCACTTTCCTCTTCCTTTCCCGGGTTTTGTAACCTCCTGCGTCAAGAAACCCAACCTTCCATGCAATGGAGCCTGTCGTGCCTCGTGTCCGTACATGGTGCTCAGGATTGCCAAGGGCCTATGTGAGCTGGGCGTTCTCTCTGTCAGGAACGAACATCCCTTGCTGCGCTACTGCAATATACTCTTAAAGCTTCTTGACGGGTATTTCCAGTTGCTGGTTCATCCAAAAGCACTTCCCTGTTTCAGGGTCCAAGGTTCCCCCAACCCCAAAGAACCAAGTCCTTGAATGGTCTGGCCAGTGCAATGTCTCTGGTTCGTCCCCTTTATCAAGCAAGTCATTCTCAGCCTTGTCCCACAATGGCAGGGCTTTGAGGTAGCCACCTGACCTCATGTGATGGTCATGCTCCTTCTTTGCATCATTTATCTTGTTTGTCGCTGACATCTTCTTCCTCTTCTCCGATGTCTTGTGGGCCACAAATGCGGCCCAATGATCTCTTATCTTCTCAAATCGGCCGGTGAATTCTGGAATCTTGTTTTTGTCGACAAAATTTGATTCCAACTCATTCTTCCACCTCCTGAATAGATCTGCCATCTTCTTAAGAGCACGAGCCTTGACCAGTGGCTCTATAACTGGCTTATCCGGATCCTCCTGTGGCGGTAGGGTGAAATTTCCCTTCAGCATGGTCCAAAGATCATCTTTCTTTCTATCGTTGACATAAGACACTTGAGGGTCTTCACTCTTAGGCTTATTCCATTGTTGGATGCTGATCGGGATCATGTGCCTAACAAGACCCCTGCACTGAGCAGAAAATGTTTCCTTGGTCCGGCTGGGTTCAATTGGTTGGCCATCACCCTTGATTGCTGTGATCGTGAACTTTTCATCCTGGTGCAAATTTTTCTTCGAGCCTCATCTCGTTACCAAAGTTTGGCTCGATCCGGAGGGCTAGAAAACAATAAATAATAGAGTTAATATGTGTACATACCAAAAAAAGTTAATACATCGATTAGCTAGTCAGCACAGGCTTAATTAATATATATACCTTGCCGGACTTTGCAACAGCTCCTTCCTCCCTTCGCTCACCGGAGCCGTTGTCGGAGTAAATGACCATGGGTAGCCTAGCCGGCTCCCCCTGACCCTTCTGAAAAATTACAAGCCGATCCGGCCCTTGATAATCCAAGACGTGGGGCCGCCTTCCCCTTGCCGGCTGTCTCCCAGGCCGGCTATCGGAAGGCGACCCGACTTTAGCCCTCATGAAGAAAGCCGCGGAGGGGCCGGCTCCAAGAAGCCGGCCGCGAGAAGGCCGACTCCAAGAAGTCGGCTCCCACAAAGCGGTCAAGATCGTACCCTCGAAGTCTGCATCCACATAACGGCGATGTGACGGGGCATGGCTACAGTAAAGCCTGCCACCCCCGAATCCCGGAGCACGCCTGGCACAGTGCGTCGTACGGGTGGCCATGGCCCGTCTGACACGGCACTGTTGCCACGTTGACCCTGATGTCATCCACGACGGGCTGCCAGTGCGGCCCACGGGCGGTGGGCCCCTTCGGGAAGAGAGACACCCGAAGGCGGCCAGGCCTCCCCTAGTCGGCCCGAGACAGAGCCGGCTCTCCACAGCCGGCTTGCCACCTCCCTCGAAGGAGACGCCCCATTAAGGAGACAAGATGCGGTGAGGCTACAGCGATCACCCGCCGGACGGCGGCACTGTAGCCACGCCCACCTCGGCGAAGCCCTCGTCACCAGGATTGAGCAACAGTAACCAGCCACCGACAAGGCCCCAGATAGTGGGGCCTGCCTGTCGACCAAGGAGCCGGCAGCCGGCGGGACCCACCAGCCGGCGGGCCCCAGCAGCCAGCGCAGAAGCCGGCGAGTGTAGTCACAGACGGCTGGGCCCCATGCCCAGCCAGATTACCATTGTACCCCCGGGGGGTAGGCCTATATAAATCTCCCGGGACACCCATGCAAAGGGTTGATCCAAGCTAGTTCTAAACACCACATAGAGAGGGGAGGAGGGCTAGCCGTGCTCTACTTCTTCTCCTCCCAAAACAGCTCAAGGAGCATCGTGTAGCTACTTGTTCATCTAGTGATCATGCGGAGACCCCGCAGAGCAGCAGTAGGGTTGTTATCTCCACGGAGAGCCCCGAAGCTGGGTAAGATTCGCCGGCGTGCATGTCTTCGCCTCATCCCGCTTCCAGGCACCGGCGACGTCTTACTGGCTCCCACAATGATAAGCCACCCGTTGGCATATGTCGCACCTACCACCCGACATTTGGCGCCCACCGTGGGGCCAGGTGCACCGTCGCCCAGAGACATGTTCTGGACGGGAACCCTCTTCCTCCCCAGCGAGCGTAGCCAGCCCGGCACGCCCGATGGCGCTTGCCACGACACGCTGCAAGGCATCACCAACGTCTGCGCAGCAAGCGGCCTCGCTGATCTCCTTGACAAGACCCTCATCTCTGACGAGCTCGCCTCTGACGCGGGCACCGACCACCTCGTCAACCTCCTTGGCCAGCTCCACGTCTCCGGCGAGCCTGCTATGGACTTGGAGTCGGTTGGCTCCTCCGATCCGATGCTTGTCGACTCCGACACGGCCTCACTTGACACTTCCCCCTCCGACGTCATGATCTACAACGACCCGCTTCCCCGGGCCGATGGCTGCGACGCTGTCACCACCGAGGTGATGGTCATCGGCCATGGCGACGCTTCTGACGAGAGTGCCCACGACGCCCTGCATGCGGCGGTCCACGACTTGACCATCCCCCTCCCGGCCGATGCTGACGCCGAAGCACTGGAGGCTCGCCGCCTCGCCCTCCTCGCGGAGGGCCGGAAGTTGGCTTCCATGAGACGCCTCATTGAGGCCCACCGGCGCAAAGTCGACCGCGCCGCCTTTGGCACGCCGCCCCCAGGCGGGCCCAGCCGGGCCAGCGTTGTCAGGCAGCGCGGCACTGTCGTCGCCGACACGCTAGGAGTCGACCGCCCAGTCTACGCCACTCCACTCGAGAACCTGCGTGCCGCCCAGGCGGCTGTAGACAAGCTAGACGGATTGGGGGCCGAAGAACTCCCCAACATGACCAGACGCATCCAGCAGCTAATCGATGCGGCCGCGCAGCGACACGAAGCCGACGCCCGCGCGGAAAGCCCTTCCCCGCGTCGAGATCACGGCGCGACGTCCCGGACGCCGACTGCGGGTAAAACCCATGCGCGGCACGAGAAAGAGCTGGCTGCCAGCCGAAGCCGAACCCGAATCTCCATCGAGCGAGACGCAGAAGGCCATCCCCGGGCCATGGAGTGGCGGGGCAACCCGCCTCCTCCTCGGCCCCGTGGGGAGAGATATCCCACCCCACCGCCTGTTGCGCATCCGACTCTCAGCGGCCGACTAGGTCGCCGCGAAAGAGTCGGCGAGAACGACGCCCGCCATCGGATCGACCGCCTAGCGCGATCCCTGGCGCTGGAAGAAGAAGATGATGTCGGCCCGCCTTGTTTCGGCCCCCGCATCCGCGACGAGCCTTTCCCCAAAGGGTTCTCGCTCCCAAGAGACACGCCCCAGTACAACGGCTCCGTGAAGCCGGAAGATTGGTTGATCGACTACTCCACGGAGGTTAGCATAGCAAACAGCAATAGGCGCGTTGCCGTGAAGTACGTGCCCCTCATGCTGCAAGGCACGGCGCAGACCTGGCTCAACAGCTTCAAGCCATACAGCATCAACAGCTGGCTAGACTTCACAGAAGCCTTCGTCCGCAACTTCACCAGCACCTACAAGCGGGCTCCCAAGCCCAGACAGCTCTCCTTGTGTGTACAAGGCCCCGCTGAGTCCACTCGCGACTACCTCACGCGTTGGGCCGAGCTCCGCAACTCTTGCGAAGGGGTGCATGAGGTGCAAGCCATAGAATACTTCACTGCCGGGTGCCGAGAAGGCACCCTCCTCAAGCACAAGCTTCTCTGCGATGAGCCGACTACCCTCGACGAGCTTCTGGACATAGCGGACAAGTACGCCACCGCCGACTCCTCAATGAAGACCGAGCTCTGGGTAGACGCGTCCGGGAAAGTACTCAACCTGGCGCCCAAGACGCCGGCTGGGGATTCCGGCCGACGCCCACACCAGAACGACCACAAGCGCAAGGGCCCCGTGCCGCCCTCCACCAGTCGGCAAGTGGCCACAGTCGAAGACGAGCAGCCCGAAGGGCGGCCCGCACCCAAGAAGCAGAGGGGCGGCAAGCCGGCTTGGCAGCCGGCCTTCTCCTACGAGCAAACTCTCGACGCCCCATGCAAGTTCCACAGCGGCGTGAAGCCGTCCAACCACACAACCCGGAAGTGCCACTGGCTCACCCGAATCTCCAAAGGCGAAGGGCTCGCGCCGCCTCCGCCTGCCGGTCCGCTGCCTCCGGCTCCGCAGCCGCCGACCGCTCGGCCTGCAGTCGGAGCCGTGCACGATGAGTTCCCCGACGAGCATGTCGCCTATGTCGTCTTTACAAGCCAGCCCGAAGACCGGCGCGGCAGATGCCGAGAGCGCCAGGAGGTCAGCATGGTCGCTGCCAACCCTGCCAAGCACATGCACTGGTCAGAGAAACCTATCAGCTGGAGACGGGCCGACCACCCAGAGGTGATGCCATCTCCCGGCTCTTATGCGTTGGTTCTGGATGCCACCCTTGCAACGGACATACGTGCCGCCCGTTTCTCTCGCGTGCTGATAGATGGCGGGAGCAGCATCAACATCCTGTACCGTGACACCCTGGAGAAGCTGAACGTCAAGACGAAGCAACTCATGCCTACTTGGACTGTGTTCCATGGCATCGTACCCGTCCTGTCCTGCGCCCCCATTGGCAAGATCAACATTGATGTACTCTTTGGGGACAAGGAGCATTTCCACCGGGAGGCGATCTGGTTTGAAGTGGTGGACCTGGAGAGCTCCTACCATGCATTGCTTGGCCGACCTGCCTTGGCCAGGTTCATGGTTGTTCCCCACTATGCTTACCTCAAGATGAAGATGCCGAGCACCAAAGGCATCATCACCATAGCCGGCGATTACAAGAAATCTTCCGAGTGCGCAGTAGCCAGCAGCCGGCTGGCCGAGTCCCTTGTGATTGCCGAAGAAAAGAAGATGTTGGACCGAGTCGTGGCCATGGCCGGCAAACAGTCGGCCTTGTCCCCCGATCCCAAGGAGTATGATGCCCAAGGATCTTTCCAGCCGGCCAAGGAGACGAAGAAGATACCTCTTGACCCCGAGCACCAAGAGAGGTTTGCTGTCATCGGGGCAAGCCTAAACAGCAAATAGGAAGGCGAGCTCGCCGATTTCCTCTGTGAGAATCGAGACATCTTTGCATGGTCCCCCAAGGACATGCCGGGTGTTCCGAAGGAATTCGCCGAGCACAAGCTACACGTCCGAGAAGACGCAAAACCAGTCAAACAACCCCTCCGCCGACTATCGGAGGAGAAAAGAAGGATCATAGGAGAAGGGATAGCCTGGCTTCTGGCAGCCGGTTTCATTATGGAAGTTTTCTTTCCAGAGTGGCTCGCCAACCCGGTCCTCGTGCTAAAGAAGAACAACAAGTGGCGCATGTGCATAGACTACACGATCCTCAACAAGGCCTGCCCCAAAGATCCCTTTGCCCTGCCAAGGATTGATCAAGTTATAGACTCCACGGCTGGATGCGAGCTGTTGAGTTTCTTGGATGCTTACTCAGGATACCACTAGATAAAGTTAGATCCAGAAGACCGCCTTCATCACGCCATTCGGAGCCTTCTGCTACCTGAATATGACATTTGGCTTGAGAAATGCCGGTGCCACTTTTCAGCGTTGCATGCAGAAGTGCCTCCTCAAGCAGCTTGGCAGAAATGCCCACATCTACGTAGACGACATTGTGGTGAAGACGGAGAAGCGCGGCACCTTGCTGGAAGACCTCAAGGAAACATTTGAGAACCTACACCGGTTCCAAATCAAGCTCAACCCCGAGAAATGCGTGTTCGGAGTGCCAGCCGGCCAGCTCCTAGGCTTCCTGGTTTCCGAACGCGGCATCGAATGCAACCCAGTAAAGATCAAGGCCATTGAGAGAATGGCGATTCCCACCAAACTTCGAGACGTCCAGAAGTTCACCGGATGCTTGGCCTCCCTGAACCGCTTCATCAGCCGGCTCGGAGAGAAAGCTCTCCCCCTCTACCGCCTTATGAAGAAGACCACTCACTTCGAGTGGAATGACCAAGCCGACCAAGCTTTTCACGAGCTGAAGAAGATGCTGGCCACGCCGCCTGTCCTGGCGGCACCGACTGAGAAAGAGCCCATGCTCCCCTACATTGCCGCAACCAGCCGGGTGGTCAGCACCGTCATCGTAGTCCAACGCCCAGAAGAGGGCCGAGCCCAGCCGGTCCAGAGGCCGGTGTACTACTTGAGCGAGGTGTTGTCTACCTCGAAGCAGAACTACCCGCACTACCAGAAGATGTGCTACGGCGTGTACTTCACCGCCAAGAAGCTGAAGCCTACTTCCAAGAGCATCCCATCACGGTTGTATGCACCGCCCCGCTGGCCGAGATCATAGGCAGCCGGGATGCATCCGGCCGGGTGGCGAAATGGGCCATTGAGCTGGCGCCGTACATGATTTTCTACCAGCCTCGCACCGCCATCAAGTCCCAAGCATTGGCCGACTTCCTCATCGACTGGGCCGAGACCCAGTACCTGCCGCCAGCTCCCGAGTCCACTCATTGGCGCATGCACTTCGATGGGTCCAAGATGCGCACCGGCTTGGGAGCCGGCATCATCCTCACCTCTCCCAAAGGCGACAAGCTCAGATATACGCTGCAAATTCACTTTGCCGCCTCCAACAACGTGGCCGAGTACGAGGCGCTCATACACGGGCTCCGGCTCGCCAAAGAGCTCGGCATTCGCCGGATCCTATGTTATGGCGACTCGGACTTGGTGGTCCAGCAATCATCCGGCGACTGGGATGCCAAGGACGCAAATATGGCAAGCTACCGCTTCCTCGTTCAGCAGATCAGTGGGTACTTTGAAGGATGCGAGTTCCTCCACGTACCGCGAGCCGACAACGAGCCAGCTGATGCCCTGGCTCGAATAGGCTCCACTCGGCAAGCAATACCAACTGGTGTCTCTCTACAACGCCTCCTCAAGCCGTCTATCAAGCCATCTCCAGAGTCCGATTCCATCTTTGTGCCACCTGACCCCGATACAGCCGGGTCCGGCTCGAAGAACCAAGTGGGTGACCCGGGGACTTCGATAGTCGGCCCGGGGACGTCAGCAGGCGGCTCGGGGACTTCCGTAGTTACGCCTGACCCGAGGACTGCCACACCCGGCTCAGGGACTGCGGTAGTCGGCCTGGAGGCTGCACCAACGCAGCAGGCGGCGGCCGACTCCAGCATTTCACCACCTAGCCTGCCCGCCCTGGTCGCAGTAGCCGTGTTGGCAATAGAAGAAGTCGCAGCTCCATCATGGGCTCAGTCCATCCTCAACTTCCTAATAAACCAAGATCTGCCGGCTGACGAAACAGAGGCAAGACAAGTCCAACGCCGAGCCGGAGCATACACAATCGTCAGCAGAGAGCTCGTCAAGCGCAGTGTCACTGGAGTCCTCCAGCGATGCGTCGAGCAAGAGAAGGGCATTGCAATCCTCAGAGACATCCACCAAGGAGAATGCGGCCACCATGCGGCCTCAAGATCACTCGTCGCCAAAGCCTTCCGCCATGGTTTCTTTTGGCCGACAGCTTTGGATGACGCCAAGGGGTTAGTTAAACATTGCAAAGGATGCCAACTCTTCAGCTCCAAGCAACACATGCCGGCTTCAGCACTCAAGACCATTCCCCTCACTTGGCCCTTCGCCGTTTGGGGACTGGACATGGTGGGCCCATTCGAGACGGCACGCGGCGGCATGACACATCTGCTTGTCGTTGTGGACAAATTCACCAAATGGATTGAGGCAAAGCCGATCAAGAAGCTGAATGGGCTGACTGCCGTGACATTTATCGTAGAAATAACAACTCGGTACGGCGTGCCACACAGCATCATCACCGACAATGGCACGAATTTCGCCAAGGGAGCCTTGGCACGTTTCTACGCGACGCAAGGCATCCGGTTGGACTTGGCGTCCGTCACCCACTCGCAGTCAAACGGCCAGGTCGAGCGAGCCAACGGCCTCATCCTTTCCGGCATCAAACCCCGACTGGTCGTACCACTGGAGCGTTCGGCCGGCTGTTGGCTCGATGAGCTGCCGGCCGTCCTCTGGAGTATGCACACTACCCCAAACAAGTCAACCGGCTTCACTCCTTTCTTCCTCGTGTATGGTGCCGAGGCGGTCATCCCAACTGACATCGAGTTCGACTCGCCTTGGGTAACCATGTACACGGAGGCGGAGGCCAAGGAAGCACGAGAAGACGGCGTCGACCTGCTGGAAGAAGGTCGGCTGTTAGCCCTCAGCCGGTCCGCCATCTATCAGCAGGGCCTGCGCCGCTACCACAGCCGGAAGGTCAAGCCAAGATCCTTCCAAGAGGGCGATCTTGTGCTCCGGCTGATCCAGCGAACAGCCGGTCAGCACAAGCTCTCGGCCCCTTGGGAGGGCCCCTTCATCATCAGCAGAGCTTTAGGCAACGACTCCTACTACCTGATCGACGCGCAGAAGCCGAAGGCACGAAAGAGAGACGACTCCGGCAAGGAGTCGGAACGACCATGGAACGCCAACCTCCTCCAAAGATTTTACAGTTGAAACTCAGTATGTATCACGCTAACTTTTGTACTAAGTACAAGACAATAGGCCCCCCGAGGAGAGCTCGGGGACTGCCATCTTTTATCTATGAATGAAGAATATCATGCTTATGACCTTGTCAATACATTCACTTTTTTTCGTCCGGCACCGGGTTCGACTAGTCAGCCCGGGGACTGGCCGCCTAAAGTTATATTAAAAGTCCTACCCGCGGCCAGACAAGTAGTGTGCTGGCACCCAAGCCTTCTCTTGCCAAAAGTCGCAGTTTGAAGAACCGGCTGTCCGGCTGGCAAGAGTTAAAGGCAGGAAAGGACGCCCACACGAAAAACGGCTAGGGACTAACGGACTAATATAACAAAAGCCGGTTTTTCTCCCCCCACCGACCGACTACCAGAGTAACCGGTCGGCCGGTTTCCATTCACCTCGCTTCAATCTAAGAAAGCTCGAGTACTTGCCTTCCCAAAAGGGGAAGGCGGCAAAGGAAACAGCCTAAGGATAAAAAGCATACACGAATGGAAACCAAACACGCACACAATCATATTTACACAAAAGACCTTCAAAAGGCCAGCATTCAACATAGTTCGAATACACCCCCAGTGGGTGGAACTGCACAAGTTTAATAAAAATTGTTCAAAGGATAACAAGCAGGAAAAACAAGGACGGCAGATTAAGCCAGGGGAGCGACTGGCGAGTCAGGCAGGTCGGTGGAGACGGCAGTGCCGGCTGGAGGAGTGGCCGGCTGGCGAACCTCGACATGATCACCGCCTCCCGCAGAGGGCGCGCTAGCACGCGCCTCGTTGCTGGAAGCACGGTCAGGCTGAGGCTGGCTGGCCGCTTCACCGGCCGGCTCAACGTCTTCGCCTTCCTCTCCTTCATCGTCTTCGCCTTCATCGCTAGAGGCGATCTCCTCTGCCGAGTCCTCACCCGCTGCCGGGTCCAGCCCGAACCACTCCTCCGGCTGGGCAACGCCGTCGTCATTAATTTCAGGAGCGAAGACGCTGATGTCAGTGCACTCGACGATCGTCGAAGCGCGCTGAGCGATAGCCGGCCGCACCTCCTCCATCTCCTCGTCGGCCTCCAGCCGCCAGGTGCGCAGCTGGTCCAGGTTCAGCCCCGGATACTAGGCTCGGACGAACTCCAGCGCCTGCCCAGCTCCAAGACGGGCCGCCGATGCCTTCCAGGCTTTGAAGCGGCCAACCGCAACCTCCAGCCAGTCGGCAGTCTGACTCGGGGTGCGGGGAATCGTCTCGCCTGGCCAAAGGGCGGCCAACACCTGCGCCCCGGCATGCTGGAGGTGGCAGAGCATACGGTGAGCCGGCTGCAGCCGGGCTTGGACCGCCAAGAGTTGCTCCTTAAGCGTCCGGCTCGCGTCCGGCGCGATTTCAGCCCCCGCCTGCCGGCGCGCCTCGCGATGGGCCTCGATGGTTTGGGTGGCGAAGACGGAGTAGCCAGAAAAGTAGTCTGCACAGAGAACAAAAAGCAGCACAAATCAGAACACAAATCAAGGGGCAAGGGGCAAGCAAGGAGTGAGGAAGGCAGCTTACCGTCGATCAGATCCTCGATACGACCAAAGCCCTCGCTCAGCGCTTGTTTTGCCTCAGCCCAGCCCGCCGCTTCGGTCTCGAACTCGGCCTTGAGGGCGTCCTCGCTGTCCTGCGCCTTCTTCAGGGCCGCCTTGTGGCTCTCCTCCTGGTCGGCCAACTTCTTGACCAGGCGGTCACGCTCCAGGACCAAGGCGTTGTACTCGGCTTCCTTGGCGCAAAGGGCGGCCTGGGCCCCGCTGAGCTGCCCCCTCAAGTCGGTATTGGCCCCTGCAAGCATGAAGACAAAGGAAAATCAATAAGGAAGAAGTCGTCAAGGAAGATCCGACCCGACTGCTCAGCAGTCGGCCCGAATCTCGAGGACTACACCCAGTGGGTGCACTGACGCGCCCCCACAAGAGATGAACGAAACAAAGCACGCACTCCAGCTGCTGGTCAGGTCTTCGGTTCGCTGGCCCAGCTCCTGAGCCTGGGAGTTGAAGGCAGCAGCGCGGGGGTTATGATACTCCTGAAAGATCAGACAGGAGGCGAGAATAAGACAGTTGTCAGCACCTAGTAAGTTCCAAGCCGCCTGTGCAGCAGCCGACTCGGAACTCGAGGACTACACCCAGTGGGTGCCCTGACGCGCCCCCACAGAAGAAATCAAAAAGAGCAAAACAACCAAGGCCAGAAGACTCACCCGGATGACGGCCCGCGTCGCGAGGAACTCTTGGGTGTATCGCTACAGCGAGGCGGCCTGGGCTTGAAGCCGGTTCCGGACCTCCTGGGCCGCCGCGTTCAGCTCGCCCGTCCCCCCACTAGGAGTCCACTCGGACGTGCTGGCGCTGGCCGCCTCCAGGGCCTCCGCCGTCTGGCTGGCGCCCGCATCTCGGTGCGGCTCCGGCGCGGAGGTGCCTCCCCCTGCGCGCCGGCGCAATGCCGGCTGCACCTCGAGGCCGGCCCCTGCCTCCGGCTCGCCCCCGGCCGGCTGCTCTGGCGCCGCGGCTGATTGGCCGCTTTGGCCCGCCCCAGTCGGCGCCGTCTGTGGCGCCCCCTCCACGAAGACCACGTGGTCCTCCCTCCTCTCCGCCACCGGCGGGTCTTGGTCGACCTCCTCTGACGGGGGCACGGGGACGTCGGGGGCCATGGCGCGGAGGGGAACGACGAGCAACGGAGGCTGGTTGTGCGAGGCCTCCGCCTCCGTCTCCGTGGCTGCCGCCTCCGCCCGGGCCTTGGCCACCACATCGGCCTGCTCCTTCGCCGCCTGGGCGGACCTTCGCTCCGCCGCCTCCCGCTCCTCCCGCGCCTCCCGTGCGTTCCGCTCCGTGGCCTCCCTAAGGTCGGCGCGGGGATCCACGCGGCGGGAGCCTGAAGACCCTCCAGTCGGCCCGACTATGGAGCCGCCAGGACCCCGCTCAAGGGAAAGCGGTGCCCTGTCCGGCGAGCAAAGAAAGGTTTAGAAGAGTTTCAATCGAAAACGACATCAAAAAATTTATATACACAAGACGTTCGACGACTTACGCCGAGATCGCCTGTGGCTGTTTCACCGCCTTGCGGAAGCGGGCCGCCTTCACGGCCGCCTCATCCCGCTTGGTCGCCGCCGTAGAAGCCTTGGATTTCTTCAGTCAGCTGCTGAAGAAGGTCGACGCGGCCCGGCGCTTCTGCGCGCCGCCACGGGCAGCCGGCGTGGCAGGCGGGCCCGTGCCTTGATGGTCAAGCGCCGGCTGGCGGTGCGGGGCGGCTT
The DNA here is from genome assembly GCF_056163025.1 of Triticum urartu. Taxonomy (NCBI): domain Eukaryota; kingdom Viridiplantae; phylum Streptophyta; class Magnoliopsida; order Poales; family Poaceae; genus Triticum; species Triticum urartu. The sequence goes on from NC_141873.1 coordinate 85,207,658, forward strand.
CGACCTCATCGTCGTCCGGCCAGTCCTCGAAGCCGGCTCCGGGCCCCGCGCCTCCTGCCTCGTCGCCTTCCCCCACGATGGCGTCTTCCATGGCGGCCGCTCCCAGGTCCGGGTCGTCGGCGTCGTCCACCGTCCGGTCGGGGAGGAGCTGGCACTCTACCCCTGCGGCCCCGGCTGTCGGCGGAAGAAGAGGGTTCTGCTAAGGGCAAACAAACTGATCAAAGGTCGGCTATCATGAGGCCGGCTACAAAAAGGAAGAAAAGAAGAAAAACTTACGGCAGGCGGAGGGTTGGAGCGAGAATACGGCTCCTTGCCATATCGCCAATCTTTGGCGAGCTTGCAGTTGGAGTTGTAGTTCACCATGTAAGACACCTCTGCATGAGGCATCTCCCTGGTGCTCAGCCGGCACGGGTCGAAGCGGCCGCTCATCTGGCAAATCATGTGAGGCCGGCCTTGGAGTGGAAGTACCCGGCGCTCCACGAAGGCAGCCACCAAGTCGGCTCCGGTCAGGCCCTCCGACTGGATCATCACCCAGAGCCGGGAGACGGCTGCGTTCCCGGCCTGAGACAGCGACCTGGCCCGGTAGCTCCATGAAGGTTGCCTCCCAGCCGGCGGGCCGGCTACGTAAGTCGGCAGGTTGACGTAGTCGCCTTGCGGGGCGACGTTCTTCACGTAAAAGTAGGACTTCTGCCAGAGCTTCACCGACTGGATCAGCGGGATGGGCGGGAACGGATTGTTCTCGCCCGTCCGCCTCATGGCAATGAAGGCTCCGCAGGGGGCGGGCACGCCCGCGACGACGGTGCCGAGCTTGCTTTGGAAGAATTCCCCCCAGAGCTCGAGAGTGGGGAGAACCCCAAGAAAGCCCTCGCATAGGGTGACAAAAGCCGACAGCAGCATTACCGCGTTGGGCGTGAGGTGATGTGGCTGGAGGTGGTAGAATTCAAGGAAAGCTCGAAGGAATCCGCTCGCCGGGAGGCCGAAGCCGCGCAGGCAGTGCGAGTGGAAGATCACCCGCTCGCCCTCCTCCGGTGCCGGCGAGATCTCCCTCGCCGGCGCCTGACGAACCCGCACGAAGTTCTCGCCAAGTAGGCGCCGCGTCCGGCGGAGGAACTCGACGTGGTCCTCGTGGACGTTGGAGCCATCCCACGAGCTCGACAGCGCCATGTGAGCGATGCGGCGGGGAGCAAGACGAAGCGACGACGGAACGCCACGGCAACAGGTTGCTGCGGCGGAGGAGAGAAGAAGAAGGAAGGCGAGAAGGGATGGAGCGAGGGAGAGCGTGCGAGCCTCTGCCGCTCCCCCTCCTCCCCCTACTTATAGGCCCGCGCGGCGGAGCCGAGGAGGCGTGGCATGGGGGAACGTGGGGATCAACTGCGCCCACTCCCCCACGTCCTGCGATTATTGCGCCCTGATGGCATAATAAAACCACCGCGGGAAGGCGAGCGGTCCGTGTGGGCCGCAGAAGATCCGCGCTCGGGCCGAGGCCTGGGAGTGGCGGGCCCGGGCCTGCGGCGGCGTCCCGTCGCGTGCGTGCGTTGACAGGATTTCCTTGCCACATGGCCCGCGGGACGGCGCCCGGTCAGTTCACAGGCCGACCCGCGTTCCCGCCTACGATGAACGGGGCTTCCCGAAGACGGCGCGCACAAGCAAAGCCGGCCCCTCAGGATAGGAAGCTGACCAAGCTTCTCGTCCCTTTGTCAGCCTCGAAGCTCGATCAGCTTTGGGGACTACTGTCGGAGTAAATGACCACGGGTAGCCTAGCCGGCTCCCCTTGGCCCTTCTGAAAAATTACAAGCCGATCCGGCCCTCGAGAATCCAAGACGTGGGGCCGCCTTCCCCTTGCCGGCTGTCTCCCAGGCCGGCTATCGGAAGGCGACCCGACTTTAGCCCTCATGAAGAAAGCCGCGGAGGGGCCGGATCCAAGAAGCCGACCGCGAGAAGGCCGACTCCAAGAAGCCAGCTCCCACAAAGCGGTTAAGATCGTACCCTCGAAGTCTGCATCCACATAACGGCGATGTGACGGGGCGTGGCTACAGTAAAGCCTGCCACCCCCGAATCCCGAAGCACGCCTGGCACAGTGCGTCGTACGGGTAGCCATGGCCCGTCCGGCACGGCACTGTTGCCACGTTGACCCTGATGTCATCCATGACGGGCTGCCAGTGTGGCCCATGGGCGGTGGGCCCCTTCGGGCAGAGAGACACCCGAAGGCGGCCAGGCCTCCCCTAGTCGGCCCGAGACAGAGCCGGCTCTCCACAGCCGGCTTGCCACCTCCCTCGAAGGAGACGCCCCATTAAGGAGATAAGACGCGGTGAGGCTACAGCGATCACCCGCCGGACGGTGGCACTGTAGCCACGCCCACCTCGGCGAAGCCCTCGTCACCAGAATTGAGCAACAGTAACCAGCCACCGACAAGGCCCTGGACAGTGGGGCCTGCCTGTCGACCAAGGAGCCGGCAGCCGGCGGGACCCACCAGCCGGCGGGCCCCAGCAGCCAGCGCAGAAGCCGGCGAGTGTAGTCACAGACGGCTGGGCCCCATGCCCAGCCGGATTACCATTGTACCCCCCGGGGGTAGGCCAATATAAACCCCCCGGGACACCCATGCAAAGGGTTGATCCAAGCTAGTTCTAGACACCACATAGAGAGGGGAGGAGGGCTAGCCGTGCTCTACTTCTTCTCCTCCCAAAACAGCTCAAGGAGCATCGTGTAGCTACTTGTTCATCTAGTGATCATGTGGAGACCCCGCAGAGCAGCAGTAGGGGTGTTATCTCCGCGGAGAGCCCCGAAGCTGGGTAAGATTCGCCGGCGTGCATGTCTTCGCCTCATCCCGCTTCCAGGCACCGGCGACGTCTTACTGGCTCCCATAATGATAAGCCACCCGTTGGCATATGTCGCACCTACCACCCGACAGCCGTCATCACGGTCTCCTTCTTCCATCGGCATTCCATCACCGGAGCCATCATAATCACGTCCTTCCACCTACATTGTTAGATCACCGGAGCCTGCTTCATCCTCTCCTTCCAGACCATCGGTGTCATTGAGATACGACAAGACATCACCTCCGTCGTGGATTATGTCCCCCAATAACTGTTCTGCTTCCAAGTCTCGGTGCTCCATAGTTTCTGCAAATATTACAACATGGCAATTTAATATACAAACATGATAGATGGATATATTAGTGGCAGATGACAATGCTTCAAGGGTTTGGGGTGGCCTCGACGACAACACTCTTTTAACTTGGTAAATTTGGGTGGCCTCGGCAGCCCTTCTAGGGTTTGGGGTGGCCTCGACAACAACTCTCTTTTAACTTGGTAAATATAGGTGGCCTCAGCAACGCTTCTAGGGTTTGGGGTGGCCTTGAGGACAACGCTCTTTTAACTTGGTAAATTTGGGTGGCCTCGACAACGCTTCTAGGGTTTGGGCCGGACCGCCTCTCTCATGATTGTCCGACGTCTAGACCGACAAGGGATTTAACAAAATGGCACCATTTTGGATGTGCAGAAAATGGTCATATTTGTCCTGATCTCATCTACCCTTCTATATGTCACGTTGTCTATTGTCAAAGAATTCAAGAAAACCATGACTTCAACATTAGCCAAAAATGACAGGCGCATAATGGTACGAAGCTCTTCAAAGTTGTTTCGGAACGGAGTTCCCGATAGAATAATTTGCTTTTTGGTACAAAGTTCAGCAAGAGCCTTCCAAATATCGCTATTTGGACGGCCTTTGCTGAAATTCGTACCAAAAGGCGAATTAATCTATAAGGAGCTTCGTTCCAAAACAAATTTAAAGAGCTTCGTAGCATCATACGCCTGTTACTTCCAGCTAATGATGAAGCCATGGATTTCTTCAATACTTTGACAGACAACGTGACATATAGAAGAATATATATATATATATATATATATATTATATATATGAAATCAGAAAAAAAATTGGATCAACTTGTGCACATCCATAATGGGGGCATTCTTGATAAATCTGGACCCTCGACCCCTGGACGACCCTCGACCCTCTACACTAGTTCACGACCATCGACCGCTCGGTGATCCACGACCCTCTACCCTAGTTCCCGACCCTCGACCCCCTCATGTCACGTTTGACTAGTGTCAAAGGATTCAACAAAACCATGTCTTCATCATTAGGCGAAAGTAACAGGCGCATGATGGTACGAAGCTCTCCGAAGTTATTTTGGAACAGAGTCCCAGATAGGATAATTCGCTTTTTGGTACAAAGTTCAGCAAGAGCCTTCCGAATATCGCTATTTGGAAGGCCTTTGCTAAAATTCATACTGAAAGGCGAATTATCCTATCCGGGACTCCGTTCCAGAATAACTTTGGAGAACTTCGTATCATCATGCCCCGATTACTTCTGGCTAATGATGAAGCCATGGATTTCTTCAATACTTTGACACAAGGCAACCTGTCGACCCCTTGGTGATCCTCGACCCTCGACCCCTCGATGACCCTCGACCCCTCGACGACCCTCGAGCCCTTGACCCTCAATGACCCTCGACCCCTCGGTGACCCTCGACCCTCTACCCTAGTTCCCAACCCTCGACCCATTGGCGATCCTTGACACCCTCGTTCCCGATAAAAATTAAGAAGAGGAACAAGAATTAAAAAAAAGAGGAGAAGAAGAAAAGAAAAAAGGAGAAGAAGAATAAATAGATTTTTAATCTATTTTTTCTTCTTCTCCTCTATTCCTTCTTCTTCTCCTCTTTTTTTTCTTCTTCTTCCTCTTCTTATTTTTATCCTCTTCTTCCTGTCCTCTTCTTCTCTTCTTATTCTCCTTCTTTCTCTTCTTATTTTTTTCTCCTCTTCTTCTCTTTTTTCTCCCCTTTTTCCTCTCCTTCTTTTTCTTCCCTTCTTCCTTCTTCCTTCTCCCTAGATAAAAAAATTCTAAAAATGTAACTTTTGCATATATAAAATTTTTTCTTCTTCTTCGTTCTTCCTTTCTTCCTAGCTAGATATATAAAACTTTTCTAAAAAATGTTATCGGGGAGAGGGTATATCGACCCCCCCTCATGTCGAAGTTATCGAGGAGGGGGTATATCGGCCACCCCCACTACTAGGGAAAACCCTAGTAGTAGCGCGGGTTTTGATGCTATCAGCACCGCGCTACTACTACGGCGCTACAGCTAACATTCAGTAGTAGCATGGAAGGAACCCGCGCTACTACTATCAACTATATCAGTAGCGCTTTTGTTGAACGTGCTACTATTAAATAGCTGTAGCGCTTTACTATACCCGCGCTACTGCTATATCTTTCACAATTTTACCTGTTCCTTGCCCTGTTTCACGTTTCAGTTTATAGTTTATAAGCTGCAGCTTCACATGTACCAGATAACAATCTCATTAACCACAATACCATATAGTCATACAGTAGTCATACAATAGCATACAACATTATAGGTACTCAGACATAGTCAACATGCATCCTCACATGGAAATAGCATATATGATAAGCAGTACTAGCTAGGTAGTCTAACAACCACACATATATAGTAGTTCTACTAGGTATATATAGTCTATGTAGTTCTAGATTATATCAACAACGATCATCATCCTCAAGCCTGGGCGGTGGGTGTTCCTGATAGTAATTAGGATGGCCTGTCCAACAGGAAGATTCTTGCCAATGAGGAATCTCTTCCACCCAACCGAGTTTAAGTGTGTGCGACCGTCCGTGTCCATGCGGTAAGTACAGGTGGTGACGGAGCCCCTTGCCGTAAGGCGTAGTCCAGCTGAGCCTTCTTCATCAGGCTCAATACCACAACTCACACATAGGATCTTTGGCAATTTCTGAATAAGAAAAACTTATCAATTAATAAATAGCCTCACACATACTCTTGCAAATATATTTCTATTAAGTATAGATTTCTACACTATGAAAAGACACAGTACTACACATTTGTACTAAACATGAATTCTACTAATAAGTATATAGGGATTATCTACACTATTAATAGTTCCTTGGATTCTACACTAATAAGTATGTGATCGGACTCTACACTAAAGCATATCATCGACTAGATTCCACACAACATATCATTGGACTCTACGCTAAGCATATCATCGGATAATTTGCATTTGTAACTATAACATGCCATATCATGCCAGTCGACGATGGTACTTGTCAGGCGGGTCACGAATGGCACCCCGACAAAGTCATCACGTGGTAGAATTATGTCCCATAGGTTGCACACCTCCTCCTTGCTCAGCCTCATTCTTTGAGCTATGATGGCTTCATGAAGTGGGTCCTCATCATCTTCATCATCTTCCACCAGATTGATATAAATGACAGCCAGCTTGGGTCTTTTTGCTCTGAAGAAGAAGCTGATCAACTCAGAACCAGTAAGACGCATGCGGGCGAGGAAACGGGCCCATCCATCTCCTCCAATCTGCGACATATTGCATCCTTTCTCGACCTTCATAGTGTTCGCCCCCAGGAGCCTCAAATGTCACAGTGTCTCCTCTCAGCTTGTTGAATTTCAACCTCACATTGCATGGGACGATATGTTTACAAAAAGCAAAATGACAAAATGCATTAATGCCAACACTAAAAACAAAATAGTTGTTACATTTCATCGAATTTCTTACCGCCGCATGACGAAACCTCGGCCGGAAGTAGATGCCGAACAGCTTGCCAGTTGCAAGGCTATTGGCGCACCTTGACTTGCACAGTCGACATGGTAGTGGTGGTCGCGCCATTTTCCTAAAGCAATATGAGCAAAGAAAACAATAACTTAGCATGGGATGATCATCAAACTCAACATGCAAACCAAGATAGCAAACTAGCATTGACTATTCTAAACCCTAGAAACTATGCTATATCAAAGTGTTATATATGACCATAGGCTTATATCAACTAAAAACTATCAACTATGTCTAATTTTTTACTAATCAGATAATCATATCAACTTAAAACTATCAACTATCATCTCTCTCTCTAAATGTTACATATCAACTAGCCTACTAAATCAACTAAATCAAAATGTTCTAAATCAACTAAATCAACTAGCCTACTAAATCTAGCCTACTAAATCAACTAAATCAACTAGCCTACTAAATCAACTAAATCAACAAGCCTACTAAATCAACTAAATCAACTAGCCTACTAAATCAACTAGCCCACTAAATCAACTAAATCAAAATGTTCCAAATCACCTAAATCAACTAGCCTACTAAATCAACTAAATCAAGTAGCCTACTAAATCAACTAAATCAACTAGCCTACTAAATCAACAAAATCAAAATGTTCTAAATCAACTAGCCAACTAAATCAAGTAAACCATATCAACTAAATCAAAATGTTGCATATGAACTAGCCTACTAAATCTAGCTAGGGTAGCCCTCGGGGGTGCTGACGAGGAGGGGGGATGGCATGGCGACCTCGGTCGGGGGTGCTGACTAGGGGAAGGATGGTGACTTTCCTACAAGAGGGGGCGATGACAGCGGCCGGCAAGGGGATCGAGGGCGGTCGGCCAAATGCACCTGGCTAGAGCTCGCGGGCGGCCACAAAGTGGGCGGCGAGAGGGTGGAGGAGTAGCAGAGGGGGGTGAGAGGGGGGAGGAGCATTACCTATGACGGCGGTGGCGGTGGCGCATGGTGGCGGAGGAGAAATCCTAACCGCAGCTGCCGGCGTCGGGCAAAGGGGAATGATTGAGAGATGAGCACGTGCGAGGGGCCGGCCCACGTGTTTTCTTTTGCTATAGCAGTAGCACGGGAATAGGGAGCGCGCTACTTCTAAGCCAAATATCAGTAGCTCTTTGTCCTGAAAAAACGCTACTGATAAGGCTAATCATGTAAAAAACATCAAAAATATACATTGGTCATCATTGATCTTTTTGTGTAGAATCTAAATAGTCAACATGAATCCTCACGTACCTGTATAGGCACAAGTGAAGATTCATATTGCAGCCACAAATCCTACACATACAGTTCAATGAAGACCAAGTGCTCGTGATAGTTTGAGAAGTAACATATTTAAGGTGGTAAATCTTGAGCATGTGTTGGTTTCCCTTGAAGAGGAAAGGGTGATGCAACAAAGTAGCGTAAGTATTTCCCTCAGTTTTTGAGAACCAAGGTATCAATCCAGTAGGAGACTACACGCAAGTCACCTAGTACCTGCACAAACAAATAAGAACCTTGCAACCAACGTGATAAAGGGGTTGTCAATCCCTTCACGGCCACTTGCAAAAGTGAGATCTGATAAAGATAATAAGATAAATATTTTTGGTATTTTTTTATATAGATTGAAAAGTAAAGATTGCAAAATAAATAGTAAACTAGAATTGTAGATCGGAAACTTATATGATGTAAAGTAGACCCGGGGGCCATAGGTTTCACTAGTGGCTTCTCTCAAGATAGCATATATTACGGTGGGTGAACAAATTACTGTCGAGCAATTGATAGAAAAATGCATAGTTATGATGATATCTAGGCATGATCATGAACATAGGCGTCACGTCCGTGTCAAGTAGACCGAAATGATTCTGCATCTACTACTATTACTCCACACATCGACCGCTATCCAGCATGCATCTAGACTATTAAGTTCATAAGAACAGAGTAACGCATTAGGCAAGATGACATGATGTAGAGGGATAAACTCAAGCAATATGATATAAACCCCATCTTTTTATCCTCGATGGCAACAATAACATTTGTGCCTTGCTGCCCCTGCTGTCACTAGGAAAGGACACCGCAAGATTGAACCCAAAGCTAAGCACTTCTCCCATTGCAAGAAAGATCAATCTAGTAGGCCAAACCAAACTGATAATTCGAAGAGACTTGCAAAGATATCAAATCATGCATATAAGAATTCAAAGAAGAATCAAATATTATTCATAGATAATCTTAATCATAAGCCCATAATTCATCGGATCTCGGCAAACACACCGCAAAAAGAATTACATCGAATAGATCACCAAGAAAATCAAGGAGAACCTTATATTGAGAACCAAAGAGAGATAAGAAGCCATCTAGCTAATAACTATGGACCCGAAGGTCTGTGGTAAACTACTCACACATCATCGGAGAGGCTATGGTGTTAAAGTAGAAGCCCTCCATGATCGAATCCCCCTCCGGCTGATTGTTGGAAAAGGTCCCCAAATGAGATCTCACGGGTACAGAAGGTTGCGGCGGTGGAAAAGTGGTTTCGTGGCTCCCCTGGATGTTTTCAGGGTATAAGAGTATATATAGGCAAAGGAAGTAGGTCGATGGAGCTACGAGGGACCCACGAGGGTGGGGGTCACGCCTGGCCCCCTGGATGCGCTGCCCTACCTCGTAGCCACCTTGTTGCTTCCTTAACCTCCACTCCAAGTCTCCTGGATTGCATTTGTTCCAAAAAATATCCTCGCGAAGGTTTCATTCCATTTGGATTCCGTTTGATATTCCTTTTCTGCGAAACACTGAAATAGGCAAAAAACAGCAACTGGCACTGTGCCTCCGATTAATAGGTTAGTGCCAAAAATAATATAAAAGTGCATATTAAAGCCCATCAAACATCCAAAACAGATAATATACTAGCATGGAACAATCAAAAATTATAGCTACATTGGAGACGTATCAGCATGCCCAAGCTTAATTCCTGCTCGTCCTCGAGTAGGTAAATGATAAAAACAAAAATTTTGATGTGGAATGCTACCTAACATAATTTTCAATGTAATTTTCTTTACTGTGGCATGAATATTCAGATCCGAAAGATTCAAGACAAAATTTTAATATTGACATAAAAATAATAATACTTCAAGCATACTAACAAAGCAATCATGTCTTCTGAAAATAACATGGCCAAAGAAAGTTATCCCTACAAAATCATATAGTCTGGCTATGCTCTATCTTCATCACACAAAATATTTAAATCATGCACAACCTCGATGACAAGCCAAGCAATTGTTTCATACTTTTGATGTTCTCAAACTTTTTCAATCTTCACGCAATACATGAGCGTGAGCCATGGACATAGAGCTATAGGTAGAATAGAATGGTGGTTGTGGAGAAGACAAAAAAGGAGAAGATAGTCTCACATCAACTAGGCGTATCAACGGGCTATGGATATGCCCATCAATAGATATCAATGTGAGTGAGTAGGGATTGCCACGCAACGGATGCACTAGAGCTATAAGTGTATGAAAGCTCAACAAAAGAAACTAAGTGGGTGTGCATCCAACTCGCTTGCTCACGAAGACCTAGGGCATTTTGAGGAATCCCATCATTGGAATATACAAGCCAAGTTCTATAATGAAAAATTCCCACTATTATATGAAAGTGACAAAATAGGAGACTCTCTATCGTGAAGATCATGGTGCTACTTTGAAGCACAAGTGTGGATAAAGGATAGTATGTAACATCCCAAAATTCTAAATTTTGGAATGTTATATTAAATAGGTAGATTTGATTGATTGTCTGAAAGTGAGTGAATTTGAAACTTTTTGGAAGTTAAATGAGAGGGAATAAAAGGACTTTCCCAAACTTTCATTTTGCATTTATGTCCTCTGGGAATTCAAATTCCTTTCAAATACAAAACCCTGGAGAGAAGATGACATGACTGCTTCCATTTAAAGAAATGAAAAGGGTTTTAGAAAATATTTGAATTTCATGGGAAAATATTTCGAATTCAGAAACTTTAAGCAACTCAATGATTTTCATGAGATAAGATAATATGACTTCTTCAAAATATATGAAATATGAGTTGGAAGTTTTAAAAGAATTAAATTCAAATTCCTTTTCAAATTATTTTCAATTTCGAGTTATTTGGATTTTATTCAAATTATTTTTCTCCAAAATAAAAATATATGGAAAATAGGGTAACATGATTCCCTACATCAGAAAATTGGAGAGAAATAAATTTGAATTAATTTTGGAATTTTTAAAATGAGTTTTACTGGATTTTACTAGAGCAGTAGCACTCTTTGCTTTATTTGAATTTGTGTAGATTTTATTTGACTCTAGAAAAATGTTCCGCTCATAGAAAATCTTTTTCTGAAAATCTTGATATATTATGCCTATATAATTTTTTTATTTTTTTATTTTGTTTGTTTGTTTAAAAAATCTATCTCCGCCGCCAAACTGGGCCGGCCCAACAGGGCGCGGCCCAGCCCAGCCTCGCTCGTCACCGACCCTGGGCAGGAATCCGGCTCCCGCACGGGAGCGCCGCCGCCGGAGTCCGGCCGGACATCGTGTCCGCCTCCCTTGCTTCCTCCCCACGCCTCCTCGCCTATATAAGGCGAGGCTGGCCGCCTCTCTCTCGCATCGCGCCGCCGCCCTCCCGCATCACCCCACTGCCACTGCTGTAGATCGCCACCGCCGCCGCCTGCTCGCCTCGCTGCTGCCCCGCGTCTCCCGATCCGCGCCACCGCGCCCTCCGCCGGAGCTCCGCCGCCATCCGCCCCGCCGCCGCCATCGCCGTTCGCCTCGACGCCGGAGCCGCTGCTGCCATCCGCCGCCGTCGACCGGAACCGGTATAAACCGCCCGGTCCCGTTTTTTAGTGTTTAGGTTTACTTCGGTTTTTCTTAAAAAACGGTTTATTATTTAGTTTAGTTTATTTTGTGAGCATTCATTAGTTAGGGTTTTGTAACGAACGATTTTCATTGCATATGCTTCTGTAGCGAACGTTCGTTCAATAGGATTTTTCTTTTTCTTTTTAGTTTTTGCCCAGGGGCCTATGTGTGAGTATCTTTCTTCCACATTAGTCCCTCTATTTCAAACAAGCAAAACTTCTTGCTTGTTTATCCAAATTCAACGAAACCAACGCCCACTTCTTCGTTATGATCCCCTTTATCTAGATAACCAACTTAAACATGTTTTTGAAAATTTAAAATTTGGTTTCAAACAGACTTAGATTCAAACTTCTTTTGCTCATAACTCAAGTTTTATAACTCCGATTTAGTTGATTCTTTTTGCAAATCAAAGCTCTTGAACTAAACTTTCTGATAAGGCCAAATACACATAATTTTGGTACTGTTAGAAATTATTTTATGTTGCAAGAGTTATTTGCTTGGTTTTGATGTTTTCCAAATTTTCTTTTTCGTTCTTTTCGATCTTTTGAGTGATTGCTTATGTGTGGTTACTACTGCTTGCTTACGATAGATTGACTGGAGTGTGATGAGTAGAACTATCAAGAGTTTTGAGTGCGAATCATCTTCACCAACAGTACAAGCAAGTTCACACTTTGATCATACCCCTTTACTACCTAGTTTTATTGCATTAGATCAATCCTCAAACAATTGCATGGTTAGGATCTGAATATATTGTGGGTTGGTAAGTAGTTGAGGTAGTACCTATTCACCTATTTATTATCAAACCTTTGGAAGTTACTTCTACGTTGCTTATAGTGCTATGATATGCTTGTAGACGTGGATTGGGTGAGTGAATCCATGACAGATGTGAGATTGTTATTTAATGGTTCAACTTAAGGTGGCAACTTTAATACACATCTGGATGGATTGAGGCACCTGGGAACCAAGTGATTGCCTGTATTTTTGGAAATCCTGGGGTACCGTGTGATTCTCCTATGGACTGCCACCCAGGCTCAAAGGGATCATAAGATTATTCATGCTGGAAACTTCCGTGTGCAGCCACATGCCATTATGGGCTTTGGCATGGTTGAGTAAGTTGTGGGAAACCTTTCCATGATGGGCTAGCAGATGTAGGGGATTGTAGGTGTACCGGCCTATCTATCGGTTAAGAGGACCTCTTCAGAAAAACTATGTCTCGGTCATCCGTTTCTCAAAGATCATGTAGTGCGAAAAATCCAACGGAGGAGATCGAGTCTTGTGGGGAAAAGTGCACAAACCTCTGCAGAGTGTACAAACTAATCATGATTAGCCCTGTCCCCGTTATGGACATCTTGAGTATCTAGTTCTTGAATTATCATGTTGATCTCATCACTCTAAATTAATTTTGTTGGGTTGTCAATTACCTTTTAATTGGGATTGAGATGGGGTTTACCTTCTCAATATTTTCAACCAACTTTGTAGTTAAATAAATTATATTCCATTGATGTAGGGAAAAATTGGCTTTTCGCAAAAACATTATAACCATAGAGCTTTTCCACCAGCCAAATATGCATGTAGTGATAGCCATTATTCAGCATTGCTCTACAGTGTGAATTTGCCAGTACATTCAATGTACTGACCCTTTGTAGCTGCAACGTCTCATGTTGCAGGATTCTTACGACGAGTAAGTGATACGTTCGGGTTATGATTTCTACACTCAACTTTACTGTTGGTGTTGATGGGAATCCATAACCTTGTTGTTACTTTCTCTATTTGGATTGAGGTAATAGTATTTACGTTACTTTATACGTGTGATTTACCTCTATTATAAATCCACGAGTACTGTGTGTGTCAGCATACCGATCCAGGGATGACACTTAAGCACAGAGACTTGATCCATTCGGGTCGGGTCGCTACATAGTAGCATTGCCCCTTCTTTCTTTTTCTCTCATTTTTTATATGGGCCTTTTTCTCTTTTTTATGGCCTCTTTTTTCGTTTGGAATCTCATCCTAACTTGTCGGGGAATCATAGTCTCCATCATCCTTTCCTTACATGGGACAATGCTCTAATAATGAAGATCATCACACTTTTATTTACTTACAATTCAAGAATTACAACTCGATACTTAGAACAAAATATGACTCTATGTGAATGCCTCAGGCGGTGTACCAGGATGTGCAATGAATCAAGAGTGACATGTATGAAAGAATTATGAACGGTGGCTTTGCCACAAATAGATGTCAACTACACGATCATGTAAAGCAATTTGGCAATGATGAAGCGTGTCATAAATAACGCAACGGTGGAAAGTTTCATGGCAATATGTCTTAGAATGGCTATGAAAATACCATAATAGGTAGGTATGGTGGCTGTTTTGAGGAAAGTATATGGTGAGTTTATGGTACCGGCGAAAGTTGCACGGTACAAGAGAGGCTAGCAACGGTGGAAGGGTGAGAGTGCGTACACTATTAGGAAAAACCTTATACACAGAATCTTAGCAGCAGCGCGGCACAAAAAGAAGCGCTACTGCTAATTAGCAGTAGCGCGGTTAAGAAAAAAACGCTACTACTAAGTTGATAGTAGTAGCACGGGGTATAAAACCACGCTACTACTAAGTGGTTTCCACCGTGTCTACAGAAACAAGCAGTAGTAGTAGCGCGGGATGTAAACACACGCTACTACTAAGTTGATAGTAGTAGCGCGATGTATAAACCCCACGCTAGTGCTATGTAGTCCTCATCGTGCCCTCCCGTGACAGGCCACAGTAGCAGGGTGGGTATAAACCCAGTGCTACTACTATAGCTCGCGGAGGCCAAAGCCCAAATTCCCCTCCGCCTCGCCTGACCACTCCGCCCGCTCTTCCTCTCCTTTTTCCCAAGTCCCCGGCGCCGCCGCCCGCCGTCCCCACCAAGCACCACTCGTCCCTCTTCCTCTCCCTCTCCACCCGCGCGCGCGCCGCCTCCCCCAGCTCCCCGTTCCCCTCGCCGTCTCCTCCGGCGGATGGGGTCGGCCCCGCGGCGCCGATGCGGGGTGACGTGTACCTGGGGCGGTAGCTCGCGGCCGCGGCCGCGGCGGGCGCCCGTACGCGCGCGTCGGAGGAGGATGCCGAGAGGCGCCACCGCCGCAAGGAGAAGCGGTGGGCCCTGGCCAAGAAGACGCCCTTCCCTTTTCTCCGAAGTCAATCAATCCCTACCTCCCTCCATCAATCATGCGGGCAGGGCAGGGCATCCCCTCCAAGATTTGATTTTGCTTCTAAATCTTTAGGGGAGGGGAAGGAAGGGAAGGGAAGGAGGAGGAAGCGTCCATCTCCGTCAGCGTCAGCGTCAGCGTCACCGTTCCTTCCTCCTTGCCGCCGGAGGAGGAGGAAGAAGAAGAGCATGAAGAGGAGGATGACATGGCTGTGGTGAAGATGACGCTGGGCCCTCAGGTTCCCCTCAAGGACCTCCTCCACCTCCACAAGGCAAGCAAAGCAACCTACATCTGCATCTTTCTTTCTTTCTTTTTAATACTAGTAATAGATAATAGATACTGAAACTGCAAATGGATGGATGGATCTATGTAAATATGTAGTGTAGGGGGAGGAGGAGGAGGACCAGTCGATGAATTTGAGGTTTCTTTGATGCTTACTGTTGTGATTCATAAAGGTCTGAATCTGATCCCGTAAGTAAGATTATTAATTTCAACTGAATCATTTTTTGGGCAGTGAGTCACTCATTCATCTATGTATACTTATTAATGTGGCCACTAATTAATTTTCTTCCAGTTGGACCTGCCTGCCTCTGCATATATATTCAGATAGATAACGCATATGTTTGACCTGCCTGCTGTGCAAAATACCACCACACAAGGCAGGGTGGCACCACCGATCCCGCACCTCAGTTGCTTCAAACTTTGACAAAAGGGCCACAACCCAGTTCCATTAATAAGAAATGATGAAACAAGCAGGTTTGGGGTTCTGAAACTTGGACAAAAAGCAAAGCCAAAAGAGAAAAACAGCAAATGCAGCAAAAAAATATAGGAATGCTTTTGTAAACTCATTTGTAAGGTTTTCAATGTTTATTTCCATGGTTTTATTGCCATTCAGAATCATGTACGTGCCACTGCTATGCTCTGTTTTCATCTTGCATTTCAGCAACCAAAACGTCGAATTTATATCTTCAGTTTCGATCTTCCATGTCTTTGTGAAAGTTCAATCCAACCACCAGTACTGTACTCCACAAAATAACATTTTTGGTCCGAGATAAATATGTCTATGTGTTCTTTTATGATTATTACTACTCCAGTAGTGAATGTTGGAGTATGTTGAAGCAGTCGTGGAGTCTTGCGGTGGCTTTTTGTATCTTGCCAACTAAAGAGGTGGTTGCAGAGGTGGACAGAGATGACTACAACCTGCCAGGAGCTGAAACTCTGAAACTTCCAAAGAAATCGACACTTCAGTTCAGCTCAGAAAATGTTTGCTGCTTGCAAATCTTCCAATGGACGACTTGCAACTTGCCGGTTCACGGTATAGCGCTCAACTTGTTATCTCTGAACTTGGCTGAATTTTGTTGGAGCCTATTACTGCCATGTTCAGCTACCTAGTGGTCCAATATAAGAACGGAACCAAGCCTTGAGGACAGGGGCCATAGGATGGGCACAGCATCATTGTGGAAGTCTGCAGAATATTGATCTCTTTCTTTCAAACACACCACACTTCTTTACAATAGGTAATGCCACTTGTCTCAAATTATAAGTTGGCTTTTATTTTATTCATACATCATAGCTTGTAGTAGTTTACACCAAAAAATATTCATCATGTTGGCAGTTTTGAACTGGCTGGGTGGCAGTGAAAGCCAGGACGCACTATCTGAAGTTCTGGCTGGCATCACGTCTCCCATTGACACTGAGTTCTTTTGCAGAAGTGCTCATTCTGCAGCTATGTATGCTGTCACCTCCATGGTACGTGCACAGCAAACTATTCTATTTTCCTAAATTGAATTGTTAATGGAGCTGAACAAATACTTTTATCATTTAATTCTCATGTTAAGGTAATCCTGAAATGAGAAAAAGCAATTAGCTATTTGTATTGGTTGACGTTCATGACCATTTATAAGTTGTGTTGCTAATTATTTACTGTTCCTTGACTGTTACTGGAGGCCAAGTTGGTATTGTTCTTAGACTGAAGCAAGGTTCTTATTTTTGTGGAACAAAACGAATCATGGTTAAATTGCGTTGTCACCTGGTTCAAATTGCCTAGGTTATATTGACAAGGCATTTTGCTGCTATTTCTAAAGAAGTGGATAGAAGGTTTAAACTATGATACATCATATCTGAGTTGGTTTGTATTTGGAGTTGGAGAGATATTTGCAAGTTTTTGAATGGTCCTATCTGTGGCATATTTTTTTCCTGCCTACTTCACTTATATCAAGATATTTAGAAGACTCGACAGAAGAATTTCAGCAAGAATCAATAGCTTGTGTGATCCTTATGTTGCTGAGTTCTTTTTATAAACGTTCCATTGATTGGACGGTTGAAGAAGTAGCATATGTAGGTAAACTGGTTAGACCTTTTAAAGTCTGCTGCTCTCACAAGTATATTTTGCATTATTTTCCTTCCCTGTGTGTGTGTGTTTACTCTTCTATTGCTTTGAGTATTAGTACAGGGCTATTGCAAGGTTGGTTTAATGCTCCGGTTACTTAATTTGGCTGCTTACATATGGAAGCATAGTTGCTCTTTGCAAATGTAGTGCAATTTAGCATCCATCTTATGCTACCTTGCAATCCAAACTCTTCCAGATCTGCTATGCTGATGACCGCTCCGTCTGCTTTGCTCGAGAAGAGGACAAGTGGGTCATATATGGCTTCGAGACTGTCGAGGTAAGTTACTCGTGACTCCTGGGTGTTTATCAAGGCCCTGTATTCTTTCTTGTAGCCATTTTATTCTTAACTTGCTGATTTGTTGGTGTGAACTTCCTCCATGCAGAGAGAAGATAGTTGGGAGCATTTGCTAGAACGCTGGTGGCATGGCACGAGGCCGACATTGACTGGGGCCTGCTTGAGCCGAGGGCTAGGGCGAGGGACGTCACGGTGTCACAACTCAAGGCGGCGGCTGCCATCGGTCAAGTGTGGCTCGTCGAGGCTGCTCGTTATACTTCGTTGCAGCTGAAGGCCGCGGGATCAGGCCAGGAAGGCGCCATGCGTTGACAAGTGAGCCAATTTTTGGATCGGACCATGACAACGTGTCTCAGTCTCTGACTTCTAGAAGTAGTGGTAAAGTTTTGAATTTGCATGGCAAGAACCACTTATGTAGGTAGCTGACACGCACAACATTGTGTTTACGCTCTTACTTATGTAAAAGATATGAATTATACACGAGTTGCCTCTACAATGAGGAGTTGTGCTAGTAGATACGGCAATTGTGTGATAGAATGGAATTGATTAATTTTATTTTATTTTAATTTCTAATAAGTTAGTAGTAGCGTGGGAAAAAACTGCTCGCTACTAGTATCTAGGAACTAGTATCTAGGATACTACTAGCGTTGGTATTATAGACGCGCTACTACTATTTCGTTAGTAATAGCACGGATACGAAATAGCAGTAGCGTGGGTGGCACACGCTACTACTAACAAAGTTAGTAACAGCGCGGGTTTAACCCATGCTACTACTAACTATTAGATGTAGCGCGATACTAGTAGCGTGGGTACCCACGCTGCTAGTAGTAGCCATTTTACCCGCGCTGCTAATAGCCTTTTTCTTAGTAGTGGTATAATCCATGGACTCAACATTAGTCATAAAGAACTCACATATTTATTGCAAAAATCTATTAGTTATCAAAACAAAGTAGTATGTGCATGCTCCTAGGGGGTAGGTTGGTACAAAAAGACCATCGCTCGTCCCCGATCGCCACTCATAAGGAATACAATCAATAAATAAATCATGCTTCGACTTCATCACATAACGGTTCACCATATGTGCATGTTACAGGAATCACAAACTTTAACACAAGTATCTCTCAAATTCACAACTACTCAACTAGCATGACTCTAATATTACCATCTTCATATCTCAAAACAATCATCAAGTATCAAACTTATCATAGTATTCAATGCACTTTATATGAAAGTTTTTATTATATCTATCTTGGATGCCTATCATATTAGGACTAATTTCATAACCAAAGCGAATTACCATGCTGTTCTAAAAGACTCTCAAAATAATATAAGTGAAGCATGAGAGATCAGTAATTTCTATAAAATAAAACCACCACCATGCTCTAAAAAGATATAAGTGAAGCACTAGAGCAAAATTATCTAGCTCAAAAGATATAAGTGAAGCACATAGAGTATTTTAATAAATTTCGATTCATGTGTGTCTCTCCAAAAAGGTGTGTACAACAAGGATGATTGTGGTAAACTAAAAATAAAAGACTCAAATCATACAAGACGCTCCAAGCAAAACACATATCATGTGGTGAATAAAAATATAGCCTCAAGTAAAATTATCAATAGACGAAGACGAAAGAGGGGATGCCTTCCGGGGCATCCCAAGCTTAGGCTTTTGGTTGTCCTTGAATTTTACCTTGGGGTGCCTTGGGAATCCCCAAGCTTAGACTCTTTCCACTCCTTATTCCAAAATCCATCAAATCTTTACCCAATAACTTGAAAACTTCACAACACAAAACTCAACAGAAAATCTCATGAGCTCCGTTAGTATAAGAAAATAAACCACCACCTTAAGGTACTGTAATGAACTCATTCTTTATTTATATTGGTGTTAAACCTACTGTATTCCAACTTCTCTATGGTTCATACCACCCAATACTAGCCATAGATTCATCAAAATAAGCAAACAACACACGAAAAACAGAATCTGTCAAAAACATAATAGTCTTTAGCAATCTGTAGGTTTCGAATACTTCTGTCACTCCAAAAATCCTGAGAAATTAGGACAACCTAAATAATTTTTATAATGATCTATTGCAGTTGGAATTGGTCTTTTATCGCTCTCTGGTAAAAAATCAAAATTATTCTCGTGAGCACATACTTTCTATTTTTTACAGCAAGATCAAACAACAATCACCCACGAAGATCCTAAAGGCTTTAATTGGCACAAACACTAATTAAACATAAAAACACAATCATCACAGAGGATAGATGATTTATTTATTATTAAACAGGAACAAAAAGCAAGGAACAAAAATAAAATTGGGTTGCCTCCCAACAAGCGCTATCATTTAACGCCCCTAGCTAGGTGTAGCGACCCGACCTCAAACGGTCAAGTCTCTGTGCTTCAGTGTCATCCCTGGATCGGTAATGATGACACACACAGTACTCGAGGATTTATAACAGAGTAGCAATCACACACTTATTACATCGAATGTCTCTAAAGAGAACTTATTACAATAAATATGGCTTAAGGCCATCTAATACGATAACAGCGAAAGGCTTGGAAGATAAAGTGAGTCCATCAACTCCAACGGCATAGCTGAGCTGCACGGCAACGACCTAACGAACCTTACTCCTCGTCTGAATAGTCTGCAACATAATACGTTGCAGCCCGAAACGGGTCAGCACATGGAATATGCTAGCAAAATAACACAGTAGAGCAAGAACAGAATAATGCTATCACTACATGCATATTTTGCTGGTATAAAGCTCTATGGTTATAGTTTTTGCGAAAAGCCAATTTTTCCCTACAACAAGGAATAGATTTTATTTTAACTATCATGGTAGTTGAAACATCATTGAGAAGGTTCCTCCAACTCAATCCCAATTAAGGTAATTATCAGCCCAACAATATTAATTTAGAGTGATGAGATACATAAGATAATCCAACTACTAGATACTCAAGATTTGTCCATAACCAGGGACACGACTAACCATGATTAGTTTATACACTCTACAGAGGTTTGCGCACTTTTCCCCACAAGACTCGATCTCCTCCGTTGGATTTCTCGCACTACATGGTGTTTGTGAAACGGATGACCAAGACACAGTCTTTCAGAAACATTAACTCTCTACTCCGGGCAGACCATACCAAACCTACAATCCCACTACCTGCTGATCCACCTCTTTAAGAGTTTCACGTAACTTACTCAACTATGCTAGAGCCCATAATAGCTTGTGGCTGCACATGGAAGTTTCTAGCATGAATAATCTCAGTTCCCTTTGAGCCTGGGTGGCGGTCCATAGGAAGATCACACGGGTACTCCGGGATTTCCAAAAATACAAGCAACACTGGGTACTCCAGGTGCCTCAATCCACCCAGATGTGTATTTAAGTTGCCACCTTAAGTTGAACCATTAATGAACAATCTCACATCTGTCATGGATTTCACTCACCCAAACCACGTCTACGAGCATAGCATAGCAATATAAGCAACGCGTAGAAGTAACTCCCAAGGGTTTGAATATAACAGGGCAATGGGTTCTACCTCATCAACTACTTCCCAACGCACATGTTAATGACATCCTAACCATGCAATGTTTGAGGATTGGAACTAATGCATAAAAATGGGTGATAAAGGGGCATGATCAAAGTGTTACTTGCCTTGCTGACAATCCGCGTAACCTAGAGACTCCAAATAACACGTTTCGCACTCCGGGAATTCTATCGCAAACAAACAATATCATACCTAAGCAATCAAGCTAAGAAACACGGGTAAAACTCAAATAAGAGGATCTAAACAGAAAGTTCAACTTAAGAACTCCGGTTTACAAAAAGAATCAAATCAAATGGAGCAACGAAACTCAAATGGCGAAAGAAACAAGATCCATTTACTAATCTGGACCTAGGTCAAATTATACAGTAGAAAAAACTTGTGCAAGTTGATTAATCGGAAAGAGGGTCTCGAGACGAAGATCTAGGCGCTTGAATCACCTGATTTTGACTAACGAGCGAAAAGATAAACTAGAACGAAAATCGGATCAGAAATCGCGATCAGAAATAATCGCGAAATAATCCAATAAAAGAAAATTGACGAACAGGCTAATGAACGAGCGTTTGTTATCTGTAACTAACGAGCGAAAACCGTTCGTTAAAACGAACGTAAGGACAAACGTCCGCTAAAAAGAAAACCCGGGAAAAACTGGCGAACCGAAAAAACGAGTTAGGGTTTTCTTTTAAAAAAATGGATCGGTTTTCTTTTTTAAAAAACGGCGGCTACCTCGTCGGTCCGGCGAGACACGGCGGTGAGGGCAGAGCGAGGCGCGGCAGTGGCGGCAGGGCCGCGCGGCAAGGCGGCGCGGCGCGGGCGGGGCAGCGGCAGGGCGGCGCGGCGCAGGCGGGGCTGCGGGCGGCGGGTGGTGGTGGCGGGGGCGGGGTGGGTATATAAGGAGGGGGTGGTGCCTTGGGGGAGGGGGCAAGGCGGCGGCGGAGGAGTCCGGCTCGGACTCGTGTCAGAGTCGGCGGCGGCGGCGGCGCGGTCTCCGCGCGGGAGACGGCAGCGGGGAGAGGTGGGCCGGCGGCTGGGCTTCGGCCCAGCTAGGCCTTGGCGCATTTTTTTTAAAGAAATTCCGCCGAAACTCAGAAAAATCCTAGAAAATAAAATAAAATTCTAAAAATGCCAATTTTTCCCCCCATCTAAATAAAATATTTAGAACGGGATGAACATTTTCTTGGCCCTACAATGCAATTGTGAAAACGTGCAATTTTTCTAATGCAAACAAAATTGCAATCAAATCCAAATAAAATCAAAAATTGATTTTAATATTTTTCCTCCAATATTTCATTTATTTTGGAGAAGTCATATTATCTCCTCTCATATATTTTAATATGAAATATTTTTGGAGAGAAAAATAATTAAAACCAAAATCCTCGTTTCAAAATTTGATAAGATCAAATTTGAAAACCGGGGAAATCCCCAACTCTCTCTGAGGGTCCTTGAGTTGCTTAGGATTTCGAGGATCACGAGACGAAATGCAATAAAATATGATATGTAAGAATGGTCTATGTATAACATTCCAAATTGAAAATTTGGGATGTTACACTAGGCATAAAAAAGGATAGATCTAGGTATTGTCATCTTTGGTATGCAATCCATATGTGGCTCTCATAATAGATTCATAAGGTAATTTAATTTTATTTCTAGGAAAGTGTTCCATGCCTTTCCTTAACGAAATTGGAATCTAATGTTTCCTTCTTTCATGTCAATAATCAAACCAATCGTTCTCAAAAAAGGTCTACCAAGAATAATAGGACATGTAGGATTGCAATCTATATCAAGAACAATGAAATCTACGGGCACATACTTCCTATTTGCAACAATAAGAACATCATTAATCCTTCCCATAAGTTTCTTAATGGTGGAATCCGCGAGATGCAAATTTAAAGAACAATCATCAAATTCACGGAAACCTAGCACATCACACAAAGTTTTTGGAATTGTGGAAACACTAGCACCCAAATCACATAAAGCATAGCATTCATGGTCTTTAATCTTAATTTTAATAGTTTGTTCCCACTCATCATAAAGTTTTCTAGGGATAGAAACTTCTAGTTCAAGATTTTCTTTATGGGATTGCATTAAAGCATCAACGATGTGTTCAGTAAAAGCTTTGTTTTGATCATAAGCATGAGGAGAATTTAACATGTATTGCAACAAGGAAATACAATCTATCAAAGAGCAATTATCATAATTAAATTCCTTGAAATCCAAAATAGTTGGTTCATTGCTATGTAAAGTTTTGACCTCTTCAATCCCACTTTTACCAATTTTTGCATCAAGATCTAAAAACTCCAAATCATTGGGACGCCTTTTAACTAAAGTTGACTCATCTCCAATCCCATCTTTAACAAGATTCATATTGGCAAACAAAGATTTAATAGGAGACACACCAATCACTTTTAGATCACCATAATTATTATTAAGAAAACTAGAAGAACACACTTTCACAAAGCAATCTTTCTTACCATGCATCCTAGCGGTTCTTTCTTTGCACTCATCAATGGAAATTCTCATGGCTTTGAGAGACTCATTGATATCATGCTTAGGCGGAATAGATATAAGTTCCAAAGAATCAACATCAAGAGAAATTCTATCCACGTTCCTAGCCAACTCTTCAATCTTAAGCATTTTTTCTTCAATCAAAGCATTGAAATTCTTTTGTGAACTCATAAATTCTTTAACACTAGTCTCAAAATTAGAGGGCATCTTATTAAAATTTCCATAAGAATTTTTGTAGGAATTACCATAATTATTAGAGGAATTACTAGGGAACGGCTTAGGATTAAAGTTTCCTCTATATGCATTATTACCAAAGTTGTTCCTACCAACAAAATTCACATTCAGATATTCATTATTATTCTCAATCAAAGTGAACAAAGGCATATCATTAGGATCAAAAGAAACACTCTTATTAGCAAACAATTTCATCAGTTCATCCATCTTTCCACTCAAAACATTAATCTCTTCTATCACATAAACTTTTTTACAATTAGATCTTTCGGTGTGCCATTGAGAATAATTAACCATAATATTATCTAGGATTTTAGTAGCTTCTCCTAAAGTGATTCCTATAAAAGTGCCTCCCGCAGCCGAATCTAAAAGATTTCTAGAAGCAAAATTCAATCCAACATAAAAAATTTGTATAATCATCCATAAATTCAAACCATGTGTAGGGAAATTACGTATCATTAATTTCATCCGCTCCCAAGCTTGTGCAACATGCTCATGATCAAGTTGCTTAAAATTCATAATATCATTTCTAAGAGAGATGATCTTAGCGGGAGGAAAATACTTAGAGATAAAAGCATCTTTGCACTTATTCCATGAATCAATACTATTTTTAGGCAAAGAAAAGAACCAAATTTTAGCACGATCTCTAAGCGAAAATGGAAATAGCTTCAATTTAACAATATCATTATCCACATATTTGTTCTTTTGCATATCACATAAATCAACAAAGCTGTTTAGATGGGTAGCGGCATCTTCACTAGGAAGGCCAGCAAATTGATCTTTCGTGACAAGATTCAGCAAAGCAGTATTAATTTCACAAGATTCAGCATAGGTAAGAGGAGCAATCGGGGTGCTAACAAAATCATTGTTGTTGGTATTGGTAAAGTCACATAATTTAGTATTGTCTTGAGCCATCGTGACAAACAATCAACCCAACACACAATCACACAAGAGGCGAGCGAAAGAAGGCGAATGGAAAAAGGGCGAACGGCAAAGAGGCGAATAAAACGACAAGGGTGAAGTGGGGCAGAGGAAAACGAGAGGCAAATGGCAAATAATGTAATGCGAGGGATAAGAGTTTGTGATGGGTACTTAGTATGTCTTGACTTGAGTGTAGATCTCCCCGGCAACGGCGCCAGAAATCCTTCTTGCTACCTCTTGAGCATGTGTTCGTTTTCCCTTGAAGAGGAAAGGGTGATGCAGCAAAGTAGCGTAAGTATTCCCCTCAGTTTTTGAGAACCAAAGTATCAATCCAGTAGGAGACTACATGCAAGTCGCCTAGTACCTGCACAAACAAATAAGAACCTTGCAACCAACGCGATAAAGGGGTTGTCAATCCCTTCACAACCACTTGCAAAAGTGAGATCTGATAAAGATAATAAGATAAATATTTTTGGTATTTTTGTTATATAGATTGAAAAGTAAAGATTTCAAAATAAATAGTAAACTAGAATTATAGATCGGATACTTATATGATGTAAAGTAGACCCGGGGGCCGTAGGTTTCACTAGTGGCTTCTCTCAAGATAGCATATATTACGGTGGGTGAACAAATTACTGCCGAGCAATTGATATAAAAGCGCATAGTTATGATGATATCTAGGCATGATCATGAACATAGGCATCACGTCCGTGTCAAGTAGACCGAAATGATTCTGCATCTACTACTATTACTCCACACATCGACCGCTATCCAGCATGCATCTAGAGTATTAAGTTCATAAGAACAGAGTAACGCATTAGGCAAGATGACATGATGTAGAGGGATAAACTCAAGCAATATGATATAAACCCCATCTTTTTATCCTCGATGGCAAAAATAACATTTGTGCCTTGCTGCCCCTGCTGTCACTGGGAAAGGACACCGCAAGATTGAACCCAAAGCTAAGAACTTCTCCCATTGCAAGAAAGATCAATCTAGTAGGCCAAACCAAACTGATAATTCGAAGAGACTTGCAAAGATACCAAATCATGCATATAAGAATTCAAAGAAGAATCAAATATTGTTCATAGATAATCTTAATCATAAGCCCACAATTCATCGGATCTCGGCAAACACACCGCAAAAAGAATTACATCGAATAGATCACCAAGAAAATCATGGAGAACCTTGTATTGAGAACCAAAGAGAGATAAGAAGCCATCTAGCTAATAACTATGGACCCGAAGGTCTGTGGTAAACTACCCACACATCATAGGAGAGGCTATGGTGTTGATGTAGAAGCCCTCCATGATCGAATCCCCCTTCGGCAGATCACCAGAAAAGGTCCCTAGATGGGATCACATGGGTACAAAAAGTTGCGGCGGTGGAAAAGTGGTTTCGTGGCTCCCCTGGATGTTTTTAGTGTATAAGAGTATATATATAGACAAAAGAAGTAGGTCGGTGGAGCTACGAGGGGCCCACGAGGGTGGGGGCGCGCCGCCCTACCTCGTGCTTCCTTGACCTCCACTCCAAGTCTCCTAGATTGCGTTTGTTACAAAAAAGCTCCTCGCGAAGGTTTCATTACCTTTGGATTCCGTTTGATATTCCTTTTCTGCGAAACACTAAAATAGGCAAAAAAACAGCAACTGGCACTGGGCCTCCGATTAATAGGTTAGTCCCAAAATAATATAGAAGTGCATATTAAAGCCCATTAAATATCCAAAACAGATAATATAAATAGCATGGAACAATCAAAAAATATTGATACGTTGGAGACGTATCAGTAAACACCTTGTTCGCTTAGCAGTATGGGACTAAACTTAATTAGTTGCAAGAAGGGATGATACTTAGCAGCAGCAAGTGTTGGAGAAATGCGATGCTACTAAGTACTTTAGCAGTAGCACGGCCCTGAGAAGGGCGCTACTACTATACCGAGCCTGGAGGCAACGCCCTAGCCATTATAGCAGTGGCGCTCTTTTCGACTAGCGCACTGCTGCTACCGGGCTATTAGTAGCGCGGGCGACTGAAGCGCGCTACTGCTAATTAGTAGTAGCGTCTGTTTTTAAACAATGTTGTTGGTAAGATTCTGTGTATAAGGTTTTCCCTAGTAGTGCCCCCTCATGTCGAAGTTACGGGGAGGGGGTATATCGACCCCCACCCCCCTCATCATGCATATATAGCTACCACATACATATATACATTGAAAAAAATTACATATATGCACCAAAAACATTAATACACATATGAACAAAAAAATTATTACACATATAGCCACATACATACATGTATACATTCTATATATATGAACAAAAAATTAATCTAATAAAAATGAAAAAAAAACAGAGACGGGGCGGCGCGACGGCTCATAGCAGGGGCGGCTGGCGACGGCGACGACGGCGATGGCGGGGGCGGCGAGGGTGCCGGCGCATGGGGGCGGGCCGGGGCAGGGGCTCAGGCACGGGGCAGGGGCCGGTGCAGCGACGACGTGGTCGGGGGTAGGGGCAATGGGCGATGACGATGAGGAGTGGGCAGCGGGCGGCGACGTCGTCGAGGGCTCGGGGCAGGGGCGGCATGGCGACGGCGTGGTCGGGGGCAGGGGCGCGCACGTCAATGAGGGCTTTAGGCAGGTGCGCGGCGACGGCGTCGGAGGCAGGGCGACAACGGCGACGGCGACGAGGAGTAGCACTGGGGCGTCGGGCACGAAGTGGCGATGGAAATCTGAAAATTTCCTAAGTGTTGGTTTATATAGCCGGAGCATTGGTCCCGATTCATGGCACCAACGGGGACGAATGCCCCCTTTGGTCCCGGTTCATGCCACCAACCGGGACCCAAGGTCTCCAAAGGGTGGGAAACAGAGAACTTTGGTGCCGGTTGGTGGAACCAATCAGGACTAAAGGGGGGCATTGGTCCCGGTTGGTGCCACCAACCGGGATCGATGCACCCCTTTCGTCCCGGTTGGTGCTACCAACCGGGACCAAAGGCCTTGTGCTGCCCGTGGCCAAAAGTTTAGTCCCACCTCGCTAGTTGAGAGGTGCTCGGAGTGGTTTATAAGCCCCACTGCGGCTTCTCTCTTGAGCTCCTCTCTAATGCAGCCTACGTGCCTAATCTCACACTATGCTGCCTGTGGGCCTACTAGGCCTTCTGCGGGCTGAATCCTGGCCCATGGCAGGGTTTCTAGTCATATTCAGGCCGTGGTGGCCCAATAGGTGGCATTTTTTTCCAGTTTTTTTTGTTTTTTGCATTTTTTATTTTCTTTTGTTTTTTGCTTTATTTTTTAATTCTTTTTTGCTTTTAGGTCAGAAAAAGTATAAATTTTCTGTTAGTGCCATTAGTTTTCAAATTTGAATTCTTTGAAATTTGTGTGCATTTTTTATTTTTTTACATTTTTTTTGTTTTTTTGCGTTATTTATTTTCTTTTGTTTTCTGCTTTATTTCTTAATTATTTTTGATTTTAGGTCAGAAAAAATATAAACTTTCTGTTAGTGCCATTAGTTTTCAAATTTGAATAGTTTAAATTTGAATTCTTTGAAATTTGTGTGAATCACTAGTTTGTGATTAACTTCACTATAAAAATAGATTTTGGAGTGATTCTTTTTCCTGCTATTCAATATTACTGTGTTTTATCATTATATTCAAAAACAGTTTTGGTTATTTTAGTTTCTAACAAAAAATCTTTATGATAATTATTTTTGCTATTAAAGTTTCTAACAAAAAAAGTTCTTTATGAAAATTATTTTTGATTTTAATGTTTTGAACAAAAAATACTTTGATAATTTTAGTTGCATAAATTTTATTTTATTATTTTTGCTATTCGAGTTTCATAAAGGTTTTCTAGTTCATTCTTTTTTATATTAGTTCATTCTTTGAGCTAAATGACCTTGAAATTGAAAAGCACTTCAGATGAACTCTGAAGAGGTTGAAAATTGGCATGGTATCATCATTTCACCCACATAGCATGTGCTAAAAAGTTGAGAGGGTTACGGCAAAAGCTGCATGCCCTTCGTGTACAAAATGAACAATCTCTTTCAAAGTATCAGGGTTTCGGACGAAAACTCATATGTTACAAAGGGATTTCATTTTTTTAAACTTATTTGAACTCCAGACTTTTTGTGTGTTGAAAATGCACCATTCAAAGCCACAACATCAATTTTCAACCCTTTCTGACTTCATTTGTTATTTTCATGCATTTACTGATTTTTTGAGCTAAATGACCCTGAAATTGAAAAGCACTACAAATGAACTCTGAAAAGGTTGAAAGTTGGCATGGTATCATCATTTCACCCACATAGCATGTGCTAACAAGTTGAGAGGGTGACGACAAAAACTGGATGCACTTCGTGTACAAAACATACAATCTCTTTCGAAGTATCAGGGTTCCATGCGGAAACTCGTCTGTTACAAAAGGCATTTCATTTATTCACATGTAACTGCAGTGATATTCTAGATCAAAGGCATCATCATAATAGTTGTGGAGAGAAAGATTTCACTTTTTCTTCACTTGTGTCCTTTGCTTATTGCACCGTAACCATGGATATTCTTCATCGCTTAAGAGGGTGCTTGGGTCAGCCTTGACTTTGAAGGGAGGAATTTCATGAAACTTTTCATAATCTTTATACATGTCTGTCTTGCCCTCCAATCCCACGATGTCTCTTTTTCCTGAAAGAATTATGTGGCGCTTTGGCTCATCGTATGATGTATTCGCTTCCTTATCTTTTCTTTTTCTCGGTTTGGTAGACATGTTCTTCACATAGAAAACCTGTGCCACATCATTGTCTAGGACAAATGGTTCGTCTGTGTACCCAAGATTGTTTAGATCCACTGTTGTCATTCCGTACTGTGGGTCTACCTGTACCCCGCCTCCTGACAGATTGACCCATTTGCACATAAACAAAGGGACCTTAAAATCATGTTCGTGGTCAAGTTCCCACATGTCCACTATGTAACCATAATATGTGTCCTTTCCCCTATTGGTTGTTGCATCAAAGCAGACACCGTTGTTTCGGTTAGTGCTCTTTTGATCTTGGGCAATCGTGTAAAATGTATTCCCATTAATCTCATATCCTTTGTAAGTCAATACAGTCGAAGATGGTCCCCTGGACAACGAGTACAGCTCATCAGAAACAGTGTTGTCACCTATGAGACGTGTTTCCAACCAACTGCCGAAAGTCCTGATGTGTTCACATGTAATCCAGTCGTCACACTGCTCCGGGTGTTTGGTGCGCAGACTGTTCTTGTGTTCATCGACATACGGGGTCACCAAGGTAGAGTTCTGTAGAACTGTGTAGTGTGCTTGAGACCAAGAATGCCCATCCCTACATATTATTGAGTCCCCTCCAAGCGTGCCTTTTCCAGTCAGTCTCCCCTCATACCGCGATTGAGGGAGACCAATCTTCTTAAGGCCAGGAATGAAGTCAACACAATACCCAATGACATCTTCTGTTTGATGGCCCATGGAGATGCTTCATTCTAGCCTAGCGCAGTTACGAACATATTTCTTTAGGACTCCCATGAACCTCTCAAAGGGGAACATATTGTGTAGAAATACGGGGCCCAGAATGACAATCTCGTCGACTAGATGAACTAGGACGTGCGTCATGATATTGGAGAAGGATGGTCGGAACACCAGCTCGAAACTGACAAGACATTGTGCCACATCACTCCTTAGCCTTGGTAGGATTTCTGGATCGATCACCTTCTAAGAGAGTGCATTGAGGAATGCACATAGCTTCACAATGGCTAATCAAACATTTTCCGGTAGAAGCCCCCTCAATGCAACCGAAAGCAGTTGTGTCATAATCACGTGGCAGTCATGAGACTTTAGGTTCTGAAACTTTTTCTCGACCATATTTATTATTCCCTTTATATTCGATGAGAAGCCAGACGGGGTCTTCATACTGAGCAGGCATTCAAAGAAGAGTTCCTTTTCTTCTTTGGTAAGAGCGTAGCTGGCAGGACCTTCATACTGCTTTGGAGGCATGTCGTCTTTTTTGTGCAAAGATTGCAGGTCCTCCCGTGCCTCCGGCGTATCTTTTGTCTTCCCATACACGCCCAAGAAGCATAGCAGAGGTTCACGCAAAGGTTCTTCGTCACGTGAATCACGTCGATTGAAGAGCGGACCTGTGGGAGTCCTGGATTAGGGGGTCTCCGGACAGCCGGACTATCTCCATTGGCCGGATTGTTAGACTATGAAGATACAAGATTGAAGACTTCGTCTCGTGTCCGGATGGGACTCTACTTGGCGTGGAAGGCAAGCTAGGCAATACGTATATGGATATCTCCTCCTTTGTAACCGACCTTGTGCAACCCTAACCCTCTCCGGTGTCTATATAAACTGAAGGGTTTTAGTCCTAGGAGAACAATCACAACATACAATCATACCATAGGCTAGCTTCTAGGGTTTAGCCTCTCTGACCTCGTGGTAGATCTACTCTTGTACTACACATATCTTCAATATTAATCAAGCAGGACGTAGGGTTTTACCTCCATCAAGAGGGCCCGAACCTGGGTAAAACATTGTGTCCCCTGCCTCGTTACCATCCGGCCTAGACGCACAGTTCGGGACCCCCTACCCGAGATCCGCCGGTTTTGACACCGACATTGGTGCTTTCATTGAGAGTTCCTCTGTGTCATCGCCGTTAGGCTTGATGGCTCCTACTATCATCGATAGCGATGCGGTCCAGGGTGAGACTTTTCTCCCCGGACAGATCTTCGTATTCGGCGGCTTTGCACTATGGGCTAATTCGCTTGGCCATCTGGAGCAGATTGAAAGCTACGCCCCTGGCCATCAGGTCAGATTTGGAAGTTTGAATTACACAACCAACATCCGCAGGGACTTGATCTTCGACGGATTCGAGACACAGCCGGGCACGCCGCACTGTCGCGATGGGTATGACCTAGCTCTGCCACCGGACGGTACCCCAGAGGCCGCGCCCGCATCAGCTCCGACCCTTAGCTCGGAGCCAACTACGCCAATCGAGGACGGGTGGCTAGACACCGCCTCAGGGGCTGCAGTCTCGACGGCGATCGAGCCAAACACCAGCATAATCCTCTGCACAGCCCGTGACTCCAAGGTGTCGGACTCTTTTCCGGACTCCGAACCATCCGCGCCCCTGCCGATCGAATCCGATTGGGCGCCGATCATGGAACTCAGTGCCGCGAGTATCTTTCAGCACTCACCCTTCGGCGACATTGTGAATTCACTAAGGTCTCTCTCTTTGTCAAGAGAGCCCTGGCCGTATTATGGCCAACAGGATTGGGATGCGGATGACGAAGAAATTCGACGCCCACCCACCACCCACTTAATAGCCACTGTCGATGACTCAACCAACATGCTCAACTTCGACTCCGAAGACATCGACGGTATGGACAATGATGCGGGAGGCGAAGAGGAATCACCGCTCACAGGGCGCTGGATGTCCACTTCATCATATGACGTATACATGGTGGACACACCAAAAGAAGACGACGACGAGGAACGGAAGGACGCACCGAAGGCTTGTTCCCTCGAGAAGCAGTCAAAGCGGCGGCGCAAGCGGCTCCCCAAATCCCGCCTCGCCAGAAATAACGATCACACAGACCCAGCGTTGGAGTAGGGCGAACCACTGCCGGACCACGGCAATACGAAGAATCAAACCGAACAAACCAATTCTGTCAAAGATAATAGTCCGGACGACACAACGCCGGACAGGCACCTAGAGCAGCAGAATGCCCGTCAAAGGCTTGTGGCCAACGCAAGGAGTCTGAAAAAGCAGAAGCAAGGGCTCAAGCCTGCGCAGGACACACTCCAAATCAGATGGAGTAAAGTACTCAACACAGCAGCGAAGTACGACGACAATCGCCCCACCAAGAGCTACCCAAAGCGGAAGTTGCTGCCTGAATTCGATGAGGAGGCCTCAGACCCCTCACAACCAAAAATCAAAACAGCCACCTCGCCGGATAGACGACCTCACGGCCAACATAGAGCGGAAAACAATGCCACTCATAAGACAATACGCGATTCACGCGAGGGCTTGCACCAAAAGGACAGCGCAACTAGATCCATCTATGGACCACGCAACCCAGCATACGATATAACACAACAAACATCCAAACAACGCGGTACACCCAGATACAGGGGTGCCACACACCCCCTATGTTTCACCGATGGGGTGCTGGATCATGAATTTCTAGAGGGATTCAAACCTGTAAACATAGAGGCATACGACGGAACAAAAGACCTTGGGGTCTGGATCGAGGACTATATCCTCCACATCCATATGGCTCGAGGAGATGATCTCCACGCCATCAAGTACTTACCACTCAAACTCAAAGGGCCAGCTCATCACTGGCTTAAAGGCCTCCCCGAAAACTCCATTGGAAGCTGGGCAGAGCTTGAAGACGCTTTTTGGTCAAACTTTCAAGGGACTTATGTGCGACCTCCGGACGCGGATGATTTGAGTCATATAACTCAACAGCCCGGAGAGTCAGCCCGAAAGCTTTGGAACAGGTTTCTTACTAAAAAGAACCAAATTGTCGACTGTCCGGACGCCGAAGCCTTGACAGCTTTTAAGCACAGCATCCGTGACGAATGGCTTGCCCGACACCTCGGCCAAGAAAAACCGAGAACAATGGTAGCATTAACAAGCCTCATGACCCGCTTTTGCGTGGGTGAGGACAACTAGCTAGCCCGATGCAGCACCAGCGACCCCAGTACATCTGAAGTTAGAGATGGAAACGGGAAATCACGGCGCAACAGCAATAACAAATGCCGGAATAAAGGAGACAACATGAAGAGCATGGCAGTAAACGCCGGATTCAAAAGCTCTCGGCCAGGTCAGCAAAAGCTGCCCTCTAAAGGCGCCAGAGACGAACTGTCCAGCCTAAACAAAATTCTGGACCAAATATGTCAGGTCCATAGCACCCCTGGCAAACCAGCCAATCATACCCACAGAGAATGTTGGGTCTTCAAGCAGTCCGGCAAGCTCAACGCTGTACACAAGGGGGAGGATACACCAAGCGAAGATGAGGATGAGCCTCTCAAGCAGGACACTGGGGAACAAAAGAAATTTCCACCAGAAGTCAAAACAGTAAACGTGTTACACGTGATCAATGGAAGAAACAAAACGACACTCCCAAAAAAATACGCCCGAAGGCCTATCACCGCGGAATCCTGCCACTGGTCGTCTCAACCGATCACTTTCGACCATCGTGATTACTCAGCAAGTATCCGGCATGCAGGATGGGCTGCCCTGGTATTAGACCCAATGATTGACGGATACCACTTCACATGAGTCCTGATGGACGGTGGCAGCAGTCTAAACCTGATATACCAGGATACAATCTGCGAAATGGGGATAGACCCAACAAAAATTTGCCATAGCAATACTACCTTTAAAGGAGTAACGCTAGGCCCAGGGGCTCATTGCACGGGCTCCCTGTTACAAAAGGTTATATTCGGCTTCCCTGATAACTTCCGTAGCGAACATTTAACCTTCCACATCGCTCCGTTCCAAAGTGGCTATCAAGAACTACTCGGACGCGAAGCTTTCGCTCGCTTTAATGCAATACCACACTACGCTTCCCTCACACTCAAGATGCCCGGTCCATGTGGCATCATTACAGTGAACGGAAGTATTAAATGATCTTTGCACGCCGAAGAGCGTGCGGCTGCCCTGGCAGCCGCACAATAAAAACGGCCTCACCAACTAAAGCATTTAGCAGGTCGTCACGACCTCGGACACGGTTAGACGAGTCCGGCGCAGCTATATGCAATTTATACCGGATCAGTGATCACACCCCTATTACAAATACAAGGGGCTCAACGTGCGCAGACAAGTGGCAATTCTTACTCACCTTGAATTATACATGGTTTCTTTAAAAACTATCTTTTTGCACGACAACTTTTTCACCTAAGTTCCTCTCTTTTATAGATAATCATCGTGCTACACCCGTCCAGGATACGGCATAACGGAGGCACAGGCGCAGATGTGCAGCAGGGACCCGCTCCAAGGATTCTTTTTAGATTAAGACCCTGCGTAAACCTTTTTTACTGTCTCTTGTTGATACATATCCACCGAATTCTCAGCACAGTTGAGAAGGATGCTGATGTCTTGGCATGTGGCCACGTCAGAATAATGCACGTACCTAGACACAAGGGGCTTCTTACAAACGGCACTATTTCGGCCCGGTTTATACCATAAAGACCGAATACGTTAGGGAGTGTTCGGCGTCGCGAGTTTGGCCTTATATGCATCAGCTCCGAATCATTGTCTTTGGTCAAATGTTGGGTTTGCCCGGCTCCTGTGTTTTGGTGCCTTACGTTCCGCTTTACCGGCTAAGGTAGCACCAGGAGAACTACTGCGATTGTGCCCCGGTTCATTCGGACGAGCACCTTAGTAGAGAAAGCCGAAAACTGACTATCATGATATAGCGTGAGACTGGTCAACCACTCAATGACCTATCGGAATGTTAGAATTCCTCCGCCTTAACAAAGGGCCGTTTTCCGGCCAGGCATGTACGCACCCCGCAATCGGGAGAGTGCGGAGCCACCAGGGGCTATCTAGTAGCCCCACTGTCAAACTCCTATGGCTAAGTGAAAGTGTTAAAGCATTATAGTCCGGTTGCCTCGCTCGCTGCGCTATCACCTCCTTATTAGGACCAAGACGTTGGGTTAAGTGTGAACACGTGTTTTTTGCGAGCACCTCCGCATTATATGCGTGGCGGTTGAAGCCGACGGCTGCAATCTTTCAGGTTATACACATGTATACATAAACGGCCGCACAGGAGGCATCATACTACTTTCAGGCAAAAGTATAAACATAGCCTTATAAAAACTTCATAAAAGCATTATGTTCACAATGAGAATACATATCACTCAAACATAATATTCTTTGAGCACTGGGCCTCTATCAAACGAGCACCCTCGAGAACCTCCTCAAAATAATGCTCGGCTACCACTCGGCCTATGGCCGAACCCTGCGCCACGACTACGAAAGCGTCCATCTCCGCCCAGTATGCTTTAACACGGGCAAGGGCCATCCGCGAGCCTTCTATGCACGCCGACCTCTTCATCACATTAATGCGCGGCACTGCACCAAGGAACTGCTGCACTAAGCTGAAATAGCTATCCGGCTTTTGCTTCTCCGGCCATAGCTGATCCACAACAACCCTCATGGCGAGTCCGGACAACCTATTCAGTTCGGCCCATTCGGCTAGCTGGTCAGTCAATGAAAGAAGACACTCTGGAACATTGAACGGTGACCAGAACAGCTTGTCCACTTCATGATCTGTTTGACCTTGGAAGTACTTGGCAGCATCGGCAGCACTCGCCGCCAAATCCATATACGCATCTGCCGAACTCCACAGCCGATCCAGAGGGGCATACCGTGGATCTCCGAACTTCCTCCATAACATGAAGGGTTTCCCAGCCGCAATATCCCCAGCTTCCCGCAGCTCCTCCTTCTTCGCTCTCATAGCAGAACGGGTGTCCTTCTCCGCCGCCGTGGCCTTCTCAAGGTCCGCTGCCTTTGCTCGGTTTTCCTTTTCAAGGACCCGGCAACGGTCGGCAGTGCCTTTTAATTCCACGGCCATCTTGGCCATCTTCTCTTGGCTCTCGCAATGTGCGGCCTTCTCGGCCTTCAACTCCTTGGTCGCCTTCAAAGCAGCGGCATTACTAATCCTCGCTTGTTCCTTGGCTCGGGCAAGTTCTGCCCGCAAGGCTTCCACGGAGGCAGCTCCATCTGCAGTCACAACATATTAAAGATACTAGCATTATGCTGCTCTTACTATGTGGCATTCACCAGATCATAACACTTACCCTGTGCCTCATCAAGCCTCTTGTTAACAAGTTCGAGGTTGGCGTCTGCCGCATTCAGTTGCCGTTTTAATTTGGAAAACTCACTAGTCCGGCTAGCCACGGGAGCCTCCACCACCTGCACATAAGGGCAGTCTGGTCATTGCCTGAGAATATGACCCTCTGTTCACCGCCGTTCTCGACGGCAACCAGAGTCTCAGGGGCTACTATCTACACAGGGCACACCTAACATGTGTAGTACTATCACATATTATCTTACATACCTCAAAGCCTGTCAGTAGACTCATAAAGGCTTCATGTAATCCATTTTTGGCGGACGAGATTCTCTCCATCATCGTACCCATCAGCATACGGTGTTCTTCTAAGATGGCCGCTCCCCCCACCAACTCCCTCAGAACGTCCAACCGCACACCAGACGGTTCCGGACTCTTTTGTCTGCTCTCCTCGGGAGCCGGACGCTGGGGACTTCGGGGGTCTATGGGATTATCTTCTGGCCTCACCGGATTCCGAGAGGCCCTCCGTGACGACACTTCGGGGTCGCCCGCTTCTGGAGCGGAGGAGTCTGGGGGAGGCATTTCGCTCTCCATCATCTCTGGAAGAAGATCCCCCGAAGACGAGCTCATCTAAGAGGGGCTAAGGCCCGAACTGCAAGATATATGCGGTGGTTATTTTCTCAGAAGAAAGATAGCATACCTTAAAGTATTTTGGGATCACTTACGACTCGTTGGAGGGAAGATCCCCCCGCGGACTGTGTGCGGCAGGAGCACCCCCCAAGGCGGGTCCCTCTGTGGGAGATTTCTTCTCCCGTTTGGAGGCTTCGGCTTCCGGATCCTCGGAAGCAGTCCTTTTCCTCCCCTAGTTGTCCTCCTTCATGGAGACGCTCATTCCCTCGGTTGGAACGAGCAGCGACGGGGGCCCGCGTCTGCACGTATTATCCCCCCCCAGTATCTTCCTTCGAGGGCTCCGGGCAAGGTGCGACCTCGAGCATCTTTTCCAATACCGGATTTTCCAAACCCTCAGGGAGGGGGGCCAAAAACGAATCATATTCGCCTTCGTTAGCCAGTCCTGGTCAAAAAGCGAACTCTCAGAAACAACTTCGAATAAAAGACAGTGTGTTCGGCCAAAGGATTTCTTACTTGTTCGGCAGCGCGGTTACTGCTCAAGCCCACGTCCTCGGTAATATCTGGACACTCCACTTGAGATCCGAAGAATGACTTGTACATCTCCTTGTGCGTCAGGCCGAGGAAACTTTGAATGGCATGCGGTCCCTCTGGGTTGAACTCCCACAAGCGAAGGGGCCGGTGTCTGCAAGGCTGGACTTGACGAACCAGCATAACTTGTATTACCACAGCCAAATTAAAATCTCCCTCGAAGATATCTCGAATGCGGATTTGCAGTATAGGCACGTCCTTGGCTGAACCCCAGCTCAGGCCTCTGCTAACCCTTGACATCAGTTGTGGTGGGGGGGCCGAGCGGAGAGCGGGGGTAGCCGCCCACTTGGCACTTCGGGGAGCCGTGACGTAAAACCACTCCCGTTGCCATAATTCGGACACCTCTGGAAAGGAACCTTTCGGCCATGGAGCTCCTGCCATCTTGCCTATTGATGCACCTCCACACGCTGCCTGTTGCCCCTCGATCATCTTCGGCTTTACTTCAAAGGTTTTGAGCCACAGGCCGAAGTGAGGGGTAACACGGAGGAAGGCCTCACACACGACAATAAACGTCGAGATGTGGAGAAAGGAGTCCAGAGCTAGATCGTGAAAATCTAGCCCGTAATAGAACATCAAACCCCTGACGAAAGGATCCAGAGTGAGGCCTAGACCTCGGAGGAAGTGGGAGATGAACACAACGTTCTCGTTGGGTTCGGGAGTAGGGACGACCTGCCCTCGAGCAGGCAGCCGATGCGAAACCTCGGCGGTCAGGTATCTGTCCTCCCTCAACTTCTTAGTGTCCTCTTCCGTAACGTAGGAGGGCATCCATCGGCCTTGAAGGATGGATCCAAACATGATTGAAGATCCGGAGCACCTAACCTGGGCTTTGGGTGTTAGAACTCGAGGCGGAGGAAGGGTTCGATTGAGCACGAGAGAGAAAAAGCAAAAACCTCATCCCTTTATAAAGAGGGTGAATATCAAGCGTCCTCTCCGTAGCCGTTTAGGACTTGCCTATAATCTAGGGGTCCTAGACACGGTTGGGTTACCCATGACCGCATTAATGAGAATCCCGTAATTGGGGGAACACGATCTCCGCTTCGGCAAGAAGTGTCACGAAACCACCTCGCGTTATGTGTGGAGCTGGTTAAAAGAAACGGTTCGAATAATCACCGGGCCGTGACGTAACGTCATGCTGCCAAAACAAGCCAGCAAATTAGATCTGCGAAAACGTTATTCTCTCTGCAGTGGAATGTGGAATTTATTTTGCAGGGTTGGACACTATCCTCGTATTCAACTTCTTCTGTCATGTATTTGGAGAAGGAACCCGCCTTGCAATGCTGAAGACAATACTGCGCGCCGGACTCATCGTCATTGAAGCCTGGTTCAGGGGCTACTGTGGGAGTCCTGGATTAGGGGGTCTCTGGACAGCCGGACTATCTCCATTGGCTGGATTTTTAGACTATGAAGATACAAGATTGAAGACTTCGTCTCGTGTCCGGATGGGACTCTACTTGGCGTGGAAGGCAAGCTAGGCAATACGTATATGGATATCTCCTCCTTTGTAACCGACCTTGTGTAACCCTAACCCTCTCCAGTGTCTATATAAACCGAAGGGTTTTAGTCCGTAGGACAACAATCACAACATAGAATCATACCATAGGCTAGCTTCTAGGGTTTAGCCTCTCTGATCTCGTGGTAGATCTACTCTTGTACTACACATATCTTCAATATTAATCAAGCAGGACGTAGGGTTTTACCTCCATCAAGAGGGCCCGAACCTGGGTAAAACATCGTGTCCCCTGCCTCCTGTTACCATCCGGCCTAGACGCACAGTTCGGGACCCCCTACCCGAGATCCGCCGGTTTTGACACCGACAGGACCTCTAGGTCTTTCTAGTAGGGTAGGTCCCAAAATATAGATTTCTTCTTCCACATGGGTGCGCATCCCTTAGCGTCATTTGAAACAGATAGTCCATCGGGACCCTTTACAAAGATTATGTGTAAATCATTGACCATAGCAAGTACGTGATCACCGGTACGCATGGCGGGCTTCTTCCGGTGATCTGCCTCGCCTTTGAAATGCTTTCCTTTCTTTTGACATTGATGGTTGGTCGGAAGAAATCGACGATGCCCTAGGTACACATTCTTCTGGCATTTGTCCAGGTATATACTTCTGGTGTCAGCTAAACAGTGTGTGCATGCGTGGTATCCCTTGTTTGTCTGTCCTGAAAGGTTACTGAGAGCAGGCTAATCATTGATGGTTACAAACAGCAACGCATGCATGTCAAATTCCTCCTGTCTGTGCTCATCCCACACACGTACACCATTTCCATTCCACAGTTGTAAAAGTTCTTCAACTAATGGCCTTAGGTACACATCAATGTCTTTTTTCTTGCGGGAGGTACACATCAATGTCGTTGTCGGGTTGCTTAGGGCCTTGGATGAGAACTGGCATCATAATGAACTTCCGCTTCATGCACATCCAAGGAGGAAGGTTATACATACATAGAGTCACGGGCCAGGTGATGTGATTGCTGCTCTGCTCCCCGAACGGATTAATGCCATCCGCGCTTAAACCAAACCATACGTTCCTTGGGTCACCTACAAAGTCAGCCCGGTACTTTCTCTTGATTTTTCTCCACTGCGACCCATCATTGGGTGCTCTCAACTTCACATCTTTCTTACGATCCACTCTGTGCCATCGCATCAACTTGGCATGCTCTTTGTTTCTGAACGGACGTTTCAACCGTGGTATTATAGGAGCATACCACATCTCCTTCACAGGAACCCTCTTCCTGGGGGGGCTCGCCGTCAACATCACCAGGGTCATCTCGTCTGATCTTATACCACAATGCACCGCATACCGGGCATGCGTTCAAATCCTCCTACACACTGCAATAGAGGATGCAGTCATTAGGGCATGCATGTATCTTCTGCACATCCAATCCTAGAGGGCATATGACCTTCTTTGTTGCGTACGTACTGTCAGGCAATTTGTTATCCTTTGGAAGCTTCTTCTTCAATATTTTTAGTAGCTTCTCAAATCCTTTGTCAGGTACAGCATTCTCTACCTTCCACTGCAGCAATCCTAGTACGGTACCTGTAAGTGCATCTAGTGCCACCCCTAGTTGGTTTTGGAGTATTGACGACAAACCTGGTTGAGGGACTAATGTGTTTGTGAGAATTGCAAGATAACACAGGTAGTATTCCCTCAATGATTCGGTTTTCCTACTGGAGATGACCCCTAAAAATGTATGAAGACATTGAAGACAAAGGTGGTATGTGAAGATATTCACATTGAAGACTATGACAAGAGAAGGCATTGAGTGAAGACTATGGAGCGCGAAGACTTAGTTGTTTCGTTGTTTCCTTTTCTTCTTTGTTGAGTCATAGGAACCACCGTACTGTTAAGTGGGGTCCCAGTGAACAAAGTCAGAGTGACTGAAGTGATGCTTAACCAAAATCCTATGTCTTCGAGTGAAGACAATGAGAGCAAATCTTATCCAGAGCTGGATGAGTCAGCCTTACTTTTAGCCCAAGTAAAGTTGCCGCGTGTGTTTGAAATCTGACCGTTGGAACACGTGTCAGTTCCTTAGTGACCCAGGGTCATTTCGGACAAATCAGATCGGGTTGCCTAGTGGCTATAAATAGCCCACCCCTACACCATAAATTGGTTGGCTGCTCAGAGTTAGTGCACGACTTTTGTCGTTTGAGAGCAACCCACCTCGAAGCCTTTGAGAGAGAAATCCTTGCGAGGACAAAGCCCTAAACACCCAGAGCCAGAGAGTGTTAGGCATCATTCAAGTCTTCCTGTCTGTGTGATCTGAAGACTTGTTACACTTGAGGACTATGAATCCTCCAGCCGGTTAGGCGTCACGTTCTGAGCATCCAAGAGTCATTGTGGATCGCCGGTGCACGAAGTCTGTGAAGGTTTGGAATTCGCCCTTGAAGACTTACCAGAGTGATTGGGCGAGGACTGGGTGTCCTTAGCTCAAGGGGAATAAGTGTAAGTGCATCTAGAGCCACCCCTAGTTGGTTTTGGAGTATTGACGACAAACCTAGTTGAGGGACTAATGTGTTTGTGAGAATTGCAGGATAACATAGGTAGAAGTCCCTCATTGATTCGGTTTTACTACCAGAGATGACCCCTAAAAATGTATGAAGACATTGAAGCCAAAGGTGGTATATGAAGATATTCACATTGAAGACTATGACAAAAGAAGACACGTTATGAAGCCTATGGAGCTCGAAGACTTAGATCTTTCGTAGTTCTTTTTCTCTTGTGTTGAGTCATAGGAACCACCGTACTGTTAAGTGGGGTCCAGGAGAACCAGTCAGAATGACTGAAGTGATGCCTAAACCAAAAACCTAAGTCTTCGAGTGAAGACAATGAGAGCGAATCTTGTCCAGAGCCGGACAAGTCAGCTTTTCTTGTAGCCCAAGTAAAGTTGCCATGAGAGTTTGAAATCTGACCGTTGAGACACGTGTCAGTTCCTTAGTGACCCAGGGTCATTTCGGACAAATCAGGTCGGGTTGCCAAGTGGCTATAAATAGCCCACCCCTACAACCATAAACGGTTGGCTGCTCAGATTTCAGTGCACGGCTTTTGTCGTTTGAGAGCAACCCACCTCGAAGCCTTTGAGAAAAATTCCTTGCGAGGAGAAAAAGCCCTAACCACCCAGAGCCAGAGAACATTGGGCATCACTTAAGTCTTCTTGTCTGTGTGATCTGAAGACTTATTACACTTGAGGACTGTGAATCCTCCAGACGGTTAGGCGTCGCGTTCAGAGCATCCAAGAGACATTGTGGATTGCCAGTGAACGAAGTTTGTGAAGGTTTGGGAGTCTACCTTGAAGACTTACCAAAGTGATTGGGCGAGGACTATGTGACCTTAGCTCAAGGAGAATACGGTGATGACTTGGTGTCCTGAGCTGCGTGTTCAGGACTGGGTGTCCGGGACTGTGTGTCCTAAGGTTTAAATACCTAGCCGCTCCAACCAGACGTACAGTTGTCACAGCAACTGGAACTGGTCCAACACATCATTGTCTTCAACGAGTCACTGGTTTCATCTTCACTTCCTTTTTCTTACTGTTACTCATTGTGAAGCCATTGCATGCTTGCTCTATCTTTTGTCTTCACAACGTGAATGTATGATCTGTTTGGCTTCATAACTTCTTCCTACCTGATCCTTATTACACTGCAGCTGTTTGTCATTGTGCTTTCACTCTATTGAATACTTGACCATGGCTGGCCTAGTGTAATCTAACTTCTGCTGCATAGTAATAGGCATATCTTTGCTGTTTGTCTTCATAACTCCCACGTTTTGAAGACGTTCATAAAAATCGCCTATTCACCCCCCTCTAGTCGATATAACGCACTTTCAATTGGTATCAGAGCAAGGTGCTCCCTTGTTCTGTGTGATTCGGTTTAACCACCTGGAGTTTTAGCTATGTCGACTGCAGGGATAATCAAAGTCTCCGTTGCGTGCCCCGTCTTCGATGGAACTGAATATCCCTACTGGAAGAACAAGATGCGCATGCATCTTGAAGCCATTGACGTCGACGTATGGTATGTCGTCGAGAACGGCGTTCCCAAGGCTGGAGAAGGTGTCACTGCTGCTGATGTCAAGAAGTTCACTCAACTGGACTCTACTGCCAAAAATATCATCTGTGGTCATCTGACAAAAGGACAGTATGGCCGTGTGAGTGCCTTGAAGACATCCAAGCTGGTCTGGGACTGGCTCTCCAAGGTCAATGAAGGCGTCTCAACTCAGAGAGATCAAAGAATCAGTGTTCTTCGCAACCTCTTCAACCGCTTCAAGCGAAATGACAATGAGAATGTCCAGCACACATTTGACCAGCTCACTGACATCAAAAATGAGCTTCAAGCCCTCGGCGCCACTGAGATCACCAAACATGAAATCGTCAAGACGCTGCAGAGATCACTTGATAGTTCGTTTGACATCCTAGCCCTGATGATTCAAGAACGTCCTGATTTCAAGACACTCGATCCGTCTGACATACTTGAGAGGCTCAACACACATGAGTTTCAGCTTTCTGAGAAAAGAGATATCTACGGTCCAAACTATGGGCGAACTCGTGCCTTGAAGGCAAAAGCTGTTTCCTCATCTGAAGAAGAATCTGACAGCAGTTCTGATGATCCTGAAGACATTGGAAGGGAACTTGCAATGCTAGTGAAGAAGTTCCAAAAATTCACCAAGAATAAAGGCTTCAGAAAATCTTCACGATCAAGCTCAAGGAATGATGAAGCTTCTGCTCATGACTACAAGAAGAAAACGTGTCACAAGTGCAAGAAAACTGGACACTTCATCTCTGAGTGTCCACAGTGGGACAATGAGAACAGAAGGAAGAAGAAGAGCAAGGAATATGATTCTGACGACAAAAAGAAGAAGAAATACTCAAAGTCTTCTTCCAAGTCTTCCTAAAAGTCTTCATCACACAAGAAGAGCTCATCTGGCAAGGCACGTGCGTTTGTTGGCAAGGAAATGGATTCAGAGGAGGAGTCCGCTTCTGAGGAGGCAGAGGTGGAATCTGAGGAGGAGTCTGATTCTGGCATTGCGAGTCTGGCTACAGCATACGTCGCCAAGTCCATCTTCAACACTGAAGACAATGACTTCATCACCGACACTGATGCAAATGACAAGAACGACTCCACTCCTACCTACTGCTTCATGGCACGCGGTGCCAAGGTAAACACACGCACTACTCGCTATCAAAC
Organism: Triticum urartu; assembly: GCF_056163025.1. Classification (NCBI taxonomy): domain Eukaryota; kingdom Viridiplantae; phylum Streptophyta; class Magnoliopsida; order Poales; family Poaceae; genus Triticum; species Triticum urartu. The sequence continues at coordinate 85,251,910 of NC_141873.1, forward strand.
ATCTAGTGACGATGACTCTGACTGTGATTCAAAACCCAGCTACAAAACACTTGCTAAAATTGCTACTGAACAACAGAAAGCTATGGAACATATTCAAAAACTGTTAGACAGAAGCGATGATCTGTTGGGTGTTGAAATGACTCGATCTGAATCCTTAATTGAAGACATAAAAAATATTCATGTTAAGTATCAGGAACTTGAAGATCGTCTTGATACTCTCTCAACAACTCATGAAAAGCTTTCCTATGATTATCTTCAAAGGAAGCAAGAACTTGAGAAATTGAGAGCGGCTCATGAAGATCTTCAAAAGGAAAACGAATCACTTTGCGCCGAACAGATCAGTTCCGCTCAGGAAGGATTTGAACCACCATGTCTTAAATGCATTGAGCGTGATAATGCTACTTCTGTTGCTGAATGTTCCACTGCTACTGCTGTTGCAATATCTTCAACTGTTGATGTGGTAACTAACCCCTCTGCTGAGGATACCACTGCTATTGCTGATGAGAATGCTAGGTTGAAGACATTGCTTGAAACAGGGATGTACAAAAGTCTTAAAGGACATCAGACATTATGTGATGTCCTCAAGAAGCAGATTCTGAACCGAAACCCTAGGAAAGAGGGTGTTGGGTTCGTAAGGAAAATAAATGCAGATGGCTCTTACTGGAAACCTGAGCAGTACCCCAAAACCACATGGGTTGCTGCAAAGGAACTTTCAGCAGATCCATCCAATTTATCTGGCTTCACTTGTGCTAACCCCATTATCATTGATGAATCCTTTGATGTAAACTATAAACTGTTTAAGAATCATAATGGTGAAGTGTTTGCCAGGTACATTGGTACTAACTGCAGGAATGGACCGCCTATGAAGAAGATCTGGGCTCCGAAAAAGTGTCTGGAAAATCTTCCTGTGAATGTCTTCATGACACCTCACTTGAAGAAGACAAACGTCAGACCAAAGGCTTCATACGGTCCAAAGGCTTCATACAAACAGAGGACTCACCTGAGTCACACTAACGCAAATGTTTTGCAGGGAAACCATACTCATGCATATGAATATGAGAGCGGTTCATCGAACCGTCATGTTCATATGACCAAAAATTATTCTGCTTATTCCTATGAGTATTATTGTCCACCTGCAAGACTGTTTGCTAAGGCTTCAAAGCCAAAATTCTCAGATGCTGCACTTAGACTTATTGCTTCTAAGCCACCCTTGAAGATGTGGGTGGTTAAGAAAGCTTAACTCTCTTTTGCAGGGAAAGGTCTCCAGCAGAAAAACAAAATCTTCTGACGCTATTGCTGGGGACCTTAAAAATCTTGTAGGGCGCAAGATAAAATGCCCGAATGGCATCATTATGTACTTCATTCCTGAATCGCATGCTACTCTCCCTATTAGTCCTAATTTGGATCTAAGTTTTCATAACCCACTGGTTCGTCAAATGTTTTTGCTTCAGAATTCTCTTCGTGAAGCCTATCCCCCTAACTGCACTGTAGGGTACGACACCAGCGTCTTCAAAGTCTTCAGAATGGATTATTGACAGTGGGTGTACAAATCACATGACTGGCAAAAGAAGCCTTCTTATGGACTCAACCTTACGACCATCCGACAAGAGCCACATCACATTTGCTGACACTGGTAAAAGTAAGGTATTGGGTCTAGGTAGAGTTGCAATCTCAAAGGATCAACACATGGATAAAGTCATGCTTGTTGAATCCCTTGGCTTCAACTTAATGCCTGTCTCAATGCTTTGCGATTTGAACATGATCGTAATGTTTGGAAAATATCGTTGCCTAGTACTAATGGAATCTGACAAGTCTCTAGTGTTTGAAGGGTATCGAAAAGATGATCTGTACGTGGTAGATTTCTCAGCAGGGCCACAACTTGCAGTATGTCTTCTTGCAAAAGCTTCAGAATGCTGGATTTGGCATCGGAGGCTTGGGCATGCTGGCATGAGGAACCTCCACACCCTTGCGAAGAAGAAGCATGTCATAGGCATCGAGGGCGTCAAGTTCAAGAAAGATCACTTATGCGGTGCCTATGAAGCAGGGAAGATGACAAGGGCAAAACATCCTTCGAAGACAATCATGACTACTACTCAACCCTTCGAACTGCTCCACATGGATCTTTTCGGCCCCACTCACTACTCAACTTTTACTACTACTGCTTGCCTCTATGGCTTCGTCATTGTTGATGATTACTCTAGATATACTTGGGTGCACATAATCCTTTACAAGACTGAGGTGCAGGATGTCTTCAGACGCTTCGCCAATCGTGCTATGAACAATTTTGGCGCCAAGATAAAGCACATCAGAAGTGACAATGGCACTGAATTCAAGAACACCGGCCTTGATACATATCTTGATACCTTGGGCATCACACATGAATTCTCAGCTCCGTACACGCCACAGCAGAATGGCATCATCGAACGCAAGAACAGAACACTCATTGAGATGGCCAGAACAATGCTAGATGAATACAAGACTCCAAGAAAATTCTGGACTGAAGCCATTGACACTGCATGCCATACAATCAATCGTGTTTATCTTCACAAGCTTCTGAACAAGACATCTTATGAACTCCTTACTGGCAAGAAGCCAAATGTCAGTTACTTCAGAGTATTTGGCGCAAGGTGCTGGATTAAGGACCCACACCACACCTCAAAGTTTGCACCAAAAGCACATGAGGGCTTTATGCTTGGATATGGAAAGGATTTGCACTCCTACAGAGTCTTCAATCTCTTTCATTACAAAGTGGTTGAAACAGTGGATGTGCGGTTCGATGAGACAAATGGTTCACAAAGAGAGCAACTGCCAAATGTGCTAGATGAAGTTCCAGCTAGTGAATCAATCAAGCTTATGGGAACTGGAGAGATTATACCTTCTGAAGCTTATCCTGAAGAAGAACTTATCATCTCAGCACCTGATCAACATGAAGACAATGCTCAGCATGAAGACATTCCTCCCAACAACAACACAGATCAGCAAGAGCAAAGTCTTCGCCCCGTACATCCTCGTGTTGCCAATGAAGTGCAGATTGACAGAATAATTGACAGCATCAATGCACCTGGTCCACTCACTCGTTCAAGGGCAACTCAGCTAACAAATTTCTGTGGGAACTTCGCATTCGTATCAATATCAGAACCCAAGAAAGTTGAAGAAGCCTTCATGGAACCTAAATGGATTCAAGCTATGCAAGAAGAGCTTCAACAGTTTGAACTGAATAATGTATGGGAAATGGTCAAGCGTCCTGATCCACGGAAGCACAACATAATAGGCACCAAATGGATATACTGCAACAAGCAAGATGAGCATGGTCAAGTTGTCAAAAACAAAGCTCGTCTCGTTGCTCAAGGATATACTCAAGTGGAGGGCATTGACTTCGATGAAACATTTGCTCCTGTGGCTAGGCTTGAAGCCATACGCATACTGCTGGCCTATGCAAATCATCATAACATACTTCTATATCAAATGGATGTGAAAAGTGCCTTTCTCAATGGCAAGATTGAAGAAGAAGTGTATGTTGCACAACCGCCTGGCTTTGAAAATCCAAAACATCCTGACATGGTATACAAGCTCAACAAGGCACTGTATGGCCTCAAACAAGCTCCTAGGGCCTGGTATGACACACTCAAATACTTCCTGAAGAGCAAAGGCTTCATACCTGGTTCCCTGGATCCCACTCTTTTCACGAAGACATATGATGGTGAACTGTTTGTGTGCCAAATATATGTGGATGACATTATCTTCGGCTGCACCAATCAGAAGTACAGTGAAGAGTTTGGATATATGATGCAAGAGCAATATCAGATGTCCATGATGGGGGAGATGAAGTTCTTCCTTGGTCTTCAAATATGACAACAACGCAATGGCATCTTCATATCTCAAGAAAAGTATCTCAAAGATTGCCTGAAGAAGTTCGGTATGCAAGACTGCAAAGGCTTCACAACACCAATGCCAGCCAAACATCATCTAGGTCCTGACGACAATGGTAAAGAGTTCGATCAAAAGGTATACCGCTCCATGATTGGTTATTTGCTTTATTTATGTGCATCTAGGCCAGATATTATGCTTAGTGTTCGCATGTGTGCTCAATTTCAAGCGGCACCAAAGGAGTCGCATCACTTAGCTGTGAAGCAAATTCTTTGATATTTGGCTCACACCCCAACTCTAGGATTATGGTATCCAAAGGGCTCAGAGTTTGATTTGGTTGGATTTTCGGATGCTGATTATGCTGGTGACAAAGTTGATCGCAAGTCTACATCAGGCACATGTCACTTTCTGGGACGATCACTTGTATGTTGGTCTTCAAAGAAGCAGAACTGTGTATCTCTCTCCACTACTGAATCTGAATACATTGCTGCTGGATCTTGCTGTGCTCAGCTTCTGTGGATGAAGCAAACACTCAAGGACTATGGCATTCATCTGAAGCAAGTACCACTTTACTGCGACAACGAAAGCGCCATCAAGATTGCCAACAACCCAATTCAGCACTCGAAGACAAAGCACATTGAAATTCGTCATCACTTTCTCAGAGATCATGTTGTGAAGGAAGACATTGATATCATACACGTCAACACTGAAGAGCAATTGGCAGACATCCTCACCAAGCCCTTGGATGAGAAGAGGTTTTGCAAGTTACAGTGTGAGCTAAATATCCTGGAATCCTCAAATGTCCTGTGATCAGGCACACATCCTAACACTTATGCATATGATGACTTAGATGTGCAACACACAAAGTAACGTATATCTTCAATCAATGAAGACATACACTCTAAGTGTGAATACATTAATGTGGAATTTGACTTCGGAGTGCCACGATAATTGTGCGCCGTGTCTGGGTCTAATACTTCCTATACGATGGGTAACGCCACCACCAAACGTTCTATTTTAAAGTGTTTCACTCATGGCGTTACCTTGCAATGTCTTCACAGTTGACTTGGCTTCGAAACTCAACACATTTTCATGATTATCTTCACTATGTTGACTACAGATATATATATATATATATGCTAGTGTTCTGTCCTCTACAACATTCACTTATAGCTATGTCTTCTTAGTTGAATCTTTTGAACTAAGTGAATGTGATTGGACCCTAACCTCTATGCTTTCTATCTCAAACTCTATCTCTCCAAGTCATATGCATTCTATTGAAACTGTCGAATGTCTTCACTACGTCCTTGTCAGCTGAAGATATAGAGACAACCATAAAGTCCGCTTTAAATGCCCATTCCTCCACATAAAATCCGGAGAAGCAGGAATGACCGCCCGACAGTCCAGGCGTGCGTGGGACGTGGAACAGACCCAAAACTTCCGCAAACTGGCCACGCGTTCCTCAGATGCGAATCGCCAGGGGCACCTGTGTAATAGCACCATGCCGCCCCTGAGCCTATAAATTCACACTTACCGCAGTCATTATCTCCTTCTTCCACCCTCGCAAGAACCCTAGCGCCACCGCTAGCACTCGACGACGCCGGCGACGAAGCGCTTCGCTGCCGCAACCTCTCTGACGCCGTCCTCACGCCGACCGCGGACATCGTTCTCTCCGCCATCGCCGTAGGTGTCTTCCGTCGCCAAGTTAGGGCACGGAGGACTGAACTGCTCGGCATCATCTCTCACTTCCGTCTAGCAGTTCCAAGTGTGGTAAATAAAACTTCTTTTTACAGCCCCTTTGATCTCATGGTTCTGTCACTTTCTACCATAAGAAGTTTATCTTCACACGAGTTAGATCTTTCAATCTGCATCTCATAACATGCCTAGTATATTCACTTGTGCTTCATGAAGTAGTTAGATTCCTCACTTGTACTGATCTGTGGGTTCGTACAAATCTGGAACCAACTTCTTATCTATGAGTGAATGTCTTCGCACGATGAGGTCAATGTCTTCTAAACTGATTAATCTTCAAAACCTTCTGAGAATGCATATGACCTCTTCCCCTTCCCTCGCACCTTAATGCTGTCACAGGTACATGTCCGTGGGAGAATCCTTTGGTTCTCATAGTCTGCATTCATTTGCAGAATTCCTACAGCAACACATAAACTCTCCTGAAGCCAGTTCCTGTTGGTCCAGCAAAAGAAAGCCTTTGAAGCCTTTGAAAGACTTGAAGCCTTTCAAGTTAAAATTTATGGCTTCAGAAGCAGCAGCAAGAAAGGGGGGCAGACAGAGACGTGAAGGAACTTCCAAAGATCCGCCTGAAGACCTGGCAGAAATGTATAAAACAGATCCAGAAGAAAGTTATGGGCAGCGCAAGACCCGAATCCAATGGATTCGACTCTATTGGGCAGAACAATGGTTCAAATACCGCTTCGTCACCCAGGAGTATGCTGAGAAATGTGCCATCAAGAAACCATGGGGGGACATCCTTTACAAGAATCTCGTACCCAGGACCAGAGATGAAGCCATTGCTCAAGGCTTCTACCCATGCATGGTCCGAGGACCACAACCTGATGATGCGCATCCGTCGTCACTCCTCTGGTGTCGTGACGACAATCTGTTCAAGCACAATTTCCAGTTTGCCCAACAATCCGCGAAGCTGAACAAGAAGAAATTTGGGTTAGACTTCAACCCTGGTCCCTCCGCACTAAGGGCAGATGGCACACGCTACCCAGAACCCAATATCATCGGTCCGTTTGCCAACCTGGAGGGCCTCATCACCCACATCTTAGTCCAAGGGACTGCCGTGAATGACCCTCCAGCTGACTCTGAGTCTAATGAAGCTCCTGCTATACCGAAGCCAAAGCAGACGAAGAAGCCAAAAGCTTCAAAGCTGGCCCCTACCTCAAAAATCTCAAGGGCGAAGCCATTGGCAACTGCACCTCCTGAAGACAGTGTGCAGTCTGAAGACGTATCCCGCGTCTCCAAGCCCCAGAAGGCCACGGTGTCTTAGCCACACACCGACAAAGAGCTCACAGCTGCTGCCATTCTACGCAGCGAAGCCATTGATCTATCAAGTGATGAAGATCTTGGAGATGACGCTCTAGAGCAGCTCATCAAGAGCAAAGAAGAAGCTGAAATCTTTAACAATTTGCCTCTCTTTGATGTCGCCATCATCCATAACTCCATCGACGAATGGTTTGCCACACCGAACATAAGCTTCGAAGATCTGCAGCTGCCTGTTGGCCTCAGCGTCGCCTTCCAAGGCGCAATTGCTTCAGAACTTGCCATTGCCCAGCGAATTGTTGAACTGAAGCAGAAAATTGATCATGAAAAGGCTCAGTTCAAGAAGCACATGGCCAAGCTCAGCGTGCAAGAAGTGAAGAGCTTCAAGACCATGATGCATGAGCTCAAGGAAAATTTTCTGAAGAAGCGTGCTGAAGCTCAGGGCTCGCGTGAGCGGATGAAGTCTCTGGCTGAAAGATGTGTACAAGCCTACAATGAGGCTGAGAAGCGCAAGGCACTTGGGTGTCCAGGCATCAACCCCAAGATGGCCGCGAAGAAGAAGAAGAAGCCTGCTATGGCTGAACCAGAGGCACCTAGGCAAGAAGCAGTTCCAATTGTCCTCCCAACTGCAACGACTGGCTCAAAGCCAAAGAGCCGGTCAACAGCTTCAGAGCTCAAGAAGACAAGAACTGCTGAGGCTGAAGCCAGGAAAAGGAAAAGCTCTGAAGCCTCTCCTACTGCCCCCAGCAAGAAGAAGCGAAAGATCAAGAGATCTTGGGCTGCTCCCACAGAGCCCTTGATAGTTGAACCTATCTCTATGGTTCACCCCAACGCAGAATGACAACTGACAGTTCATGAGCCTGCTTCCACAAAGGCTCCTGAAGCTGAAGACATACCAGCAGCCGACCCCATTGCTGCTGAAGACATTGGTTATCAGGACAATGTACAAGATGATGCAGCCCTTCCTCAGTACGAACAAAGCGAGCTCATCAGCATTGGTCGTCCTCTGACGCCAATTGCACAAGATGCATCATGGGCAGATCACCCTCAAGAGGAAGAAGACAATGAGACCCAGCCCACTCCAACCCCACAGGCGTCGTCTGCATTCCGCAGGCTTCGCAGAGGTCCAAGGCCTCAAGTCTATACTGAAGACATTCCGGCTGCATCAGCCGCAGAAGAAGCAACACAAGAGCTCCACCAAGAAGCAGTTCTCCAGGAGAACGTGCTTGTGACTGACCCTCCAGCTAGTCAAGCGGAGGCTGAAAATGTTGCGGCTGCCACAACAAACACTGAAGCCAATGTGGAGCCCGCCCCACCAAAAGCTTCAGCAGACAGCGAAGCTACTGATCCAGACACTTCTGTTCCTAAGTCTGCTGCAGGTCCTCGATTTGATTACCATGTTGAGCACAGGCCTCATGTTCAGAAGCCAGTCCCAAGGCTGCCAAGGTTCCCAGGTCCTGCATCAGCACCTGGCTTCTTTGACATCAATAGCTTCAAGGCAGATAACACGTTCTTCAACAGCTCCAAGAACCTCTATTCAAGGGAAAGGATTGTATCAGATAGGTTCTGGAGCTATCCTCAGCGCAGCTACTATTCATGCATCCTATACAACCAAGATCGCATCTTCCCGCACAAGCGCCTTGATGTTGAAGCCATTGCTGGTCTGCCCTGTCTAGAGGAAGCTTTGGATTGCTTTAAGCAAGTGGGTCTGCTGCAGTTTGTCACTGATGAAGAGCACCGGAATGAAGAGCTTCTGCTTCAGTTCTATGCCACCCTCCATATTAAAGGATACAACAGAGATCCGAAGACTTGGGTCCTGGAGTGGATGACCGGCAATGTCCATCATGAAGCCAATGCATTTGATATCATTGAGCTCACCGCCCTGCCCACTCCTGGCGAATTCTTCGAGGAAGGCTGTCAACTACATGCTGAAGCTATTGAGAGCATATTCCAGAGGCCTGAACCAAATATGAGTCAGATGCTCTCAATGATGAAGCCATTGCCCCATGATGCACCCTATCCAACTGAGTTCTTTGTTGAAGACCTTGAGTACCTGCCCAGGACCATATATCACATCATCCGGCGGACTCTCCGGCCCATTAAGGGACACTCTCCACATGCCAAGATTGAGGGTGCAATGAAGACTCTCATATTCTATATCCTTCATGGCAAATGCTTCAACGCACAGGATTTCTTCATACGCCAACTTGCAGCGTCAGGCTCAGATTTATTTGGTTTGAAGTTCTATGTTCCTTGGGTGATGAGGCTGATCAAACTGCACTCTGCGATCTCATATCAGCCCTCAGCCCGAAACCATCGGATCTTCTTACCCGATGTGGATACCTCTACTGAAGCTATATATCCTGAGCCTGCCAAGCAACCGTTGAGTCTTCAGAATGCAGAACACCAAAGCTTCACTCAGAACGATGAAGGTGTTGAAGCCATCTCCAGGGTGTATCCTTTGGCTGGCACTACACGTGCGCCACACCCTGCTTCAACTGAAGCCACTGATAGTGCAACTGCTTCAAGACCCAAGAAGCGCGCTCGTGTTCTCACTGAGCGAGAGCTTCTTGTGGCCCTTCATCAAAAACAAGATAGGCATCACGACTGGCTAAAGCGTCAGATGAAAAGCCTCTTGGTGGATGTTAATCGTCTTCGAAATCTTGCCACCAAGAATGCTTTCGTCACTCATGAAACCTGTCATCGTACGTGGAAAGGGCTCTCAATGATGTGTACTGAAGTTGAACTTGAAGAGGATGGCTTCACTGAGCGATTCAAGTTTGACACCACACCTCCTAGAAGGGTTGTGATGCGCAACACACCATCACTTGAAGACTCTGAGTTTTCTTCATCTTCTGCCACAGTCACTGCCAGAATTATTGATGAAGAAGACGATGCTACATCACCGCCACCTGCTTCAGCACCTCCAAGCTCCTCTGCACCGCCAAACACCTCCAACGACCCTGCTGCTCCTGGAAACGAGTAGACACTCTATGTCTTCAAACCTTTTTAGTCCTTGCTGACAAAAGGGGGAGAAGCATATGGGTTGATAGTCTTCAAGTGGGTCCATATGGGCGGGTGCTATATTTTGCTTCGTGCTTACAACTCTCGTTTTTGCTTCATTTGGTTCCTTGAGTTGTAACACTAAGACTCGATGGTCGTCTGCTACTTGTTTGCCACCCTGTTTTGCGAAGATAAATTCCGCATGTGCGACGATAAATTCCGCACTTATCTCATTCTGCAGACGTCCATTTTCCATTATGCATGTCATCATCTTCATATACTTTCTTATGCATAGTGGATTGTCATCATAAGCTGAAGTGGATCTCCACAAGTACAACCTGCCATGTGCATTTGCATTCCAAAAGCAAATTAACTTATATGCACATCTTCAGGGGGAGCCCTTGCAACTTATGAAGACAATTCCTTATCCTTTACAATTTCACAGACTATATTCCCCATTGAAAACTTCAACTAGTTTGTCATCAATCACCAAAAAGGGGGAGATTGTAAGTGCATCTAGTGCCACCCCTAGTTGGTTTTGGAGTATTGACGACAAACCTAGTTGAGGGACTAATGTGTTTGTGAGAATTGCAGGATAACATAGGTAGAAGTCCCTCATTGATTCGGTTTTACTACCAGAGATGACCCCTAAAAATGTATGAAGACATTGAAGCCAAAGGTGGTATATGAAGATATTCACATTGAAGACTATGACAAAAGAAGACACGTTATGAAGCCTATGGAGCTCGAAGACTTAGATCTTTCGTAGTTCTTTTTCTCTTGTGTTGAGTCATAGGAACCACCGTACTGTTAAGTGGGGTCCAGGAGAACCAGTCAGAATGACTGAAGTGATGCCTAAACCAAAAACCTAAGTCTTCGAGTGAAGACAATGAGAGTGAATCTTGTCCAGAGCCGGACAAGTCAGCTTTGCTTGTAGCCCAAGTAAAGTTGCCATGAGAGTTTGAAATCTGACCGTTGAGACACATGTCAGTTCCTTAGTGACCCAGGGTCATGTCGGACAAATCAGGTCGGGTTGCCAAGTGGCTATAAATAGCCCACCCCCTACAACCATAAACGGTTGGCTGCTCAGATTTCAGTGCACGGCTTTTGTCGTTTGAGAGCAACCCACCTCGAAGCCTTTGAGAAAAATTCCTTGCGAGGAGAAAAAGCCCTAACCACCCAGAGCCAGAGAACATTGGGCATCACTTAAGTCTTCTTGTCTGTGTGATCTGAAGACTTATTACACTTGAGGATTGTGAATCCTCCAGACGGTTAGGCGTCGCGTTCAGAGCATCCAAGAGACATTGTGTATTGCCAGTGAACGAAGTTTGTGAAGGTTTGGGAGTCTACCTTGAAGACTTACCAGAGTGATTGGGCGAGGACTATGTGACCTTAGCTCAAGGAGAATACGGTGAGGACTTGGTGTCCTGAGCTGCGTGTTCAGGCTGGGTCTCTGGGACTGTGTGTCCTAAGGTTTAAATACCTAGCCGCTCCAACCAGACGTACAGTTGTCACAGCAACTGGAACTGGTCCAACACATAATTGTCTTCAATGAGTCACTGGTTTCATCTTCACTTCCTTTTTCTTACTGTTACTCATTGTGAAGCCATTGCATGCTTGCTCTATCTTTTGTCTTCACAACGTGAATGTATGATCTGTTTGGCTTCATAACTTCTTCCTACCTGATCCTTATTACACTGCAGCTGTTTGTCATTGTGCTTTCACTCTATTGAATACTTGACCATGGCTGGCCTAGTGTAATCTAACTTCCGCTGCATAGTAATAGGCATAATCTTTGCTGTTTGTCTTCATAACTCCCACGTTTTGAAGACGTTCATAAAAATCGCCTATTCACCCCCCCTCTAGTCGATATAACGCACTTTCAATAAGGTGAAGACACAGTCTTCTGAGTTGAATCTCAGCCTCCCTAACCAGACGTGCAGTTGTCACAGAAACTGGAACTGGTCCAACAAATCATTGTCTTCAACGAGCAACTGGTTCTATCCTTCCCATCTCTTTATTCACAGTTGGTCCTTGTGAAGTCATTGCCTGTTTAAATTATCTGTTTGTCTTCACTGTGTGACTGCTTGTTCTGATTGGCTTCATACTGTCTTCCATCCTGATCCATACTGCCTAGATGCTATTAGTCTTTGTGCTTTCACTTCATTGAATACTTGACTATGGCTTGCCTAGTGTAGTCTACCTTCCGCTGCATGTCAATAGGTTCATTTCTATCGATTGTCTTCGGAACTTCCATGTTTTGAAGACTTTCATAAAAATCGCCTATTCACCGCCCTCTAGTCGATCACTAGCACTTTCAATTGGTATCAGAGCAAGGTACTCCCTTGTTCTGTGTGATTCGGTTTAACCACCTGGAGTTTTAGCTATGTCGACTGCAGGGATAATCAAAGTCTCCGCTGCGTGCCCCGTCTTCGATGGAACTGAATATCCCTACTAGAAGAGTAAGATGTGCATGCATCTTGAAGCCATTGATGTCGACCTTTGGTATGTCGTCAAGAATGGCGTCCCCAAGGCTGGTGAAGGTGTCACCGCTGCTGATGTCAAGAAGTTCGTTCAACTGGACTCCACTGCCAAGAACATCATCTGTGTGTTGGGGAACGTAGCAGAAATTCAAAATTTTCCTACGTGTCACCAAGATCTATCTATGGAGAAACCAGCAACGAGGGGAAGGAGAGTGCATCTACATACCCTTGTAGATCGCTAAGCGGAAGCATTCAAGAGAACGGGGTTGAAGGAGTCGTACTCGTCGTGATCCAAATCACCGGAGATCCTAGTGCCGAACGGATGGCACCTCCGCGTTCAACACACGTACAGCCCGGTGACGTCTCCCATGCCTTGATCCAGCAAGGAGAGAGGGAGAGGCTGAGGAAGACTCCATCCAGCAGCAGCACAACGGTGTGGTGGTGGTGGAGGAGCGTGGCAATCCTGCAGGGCTTCGCCAAGCACCACAGGAGAGGAGAAGGACTTGGGAGAGGGGGAGGGCTGCGCCAGAACATTGGTATGGCTGCCCTCCCACCCCCCACATATATATAGGGGCAAGGGAGAGAGGGGGGGCGCAGCCTTGGCCCTTCCTCCAAGGAAGGGTGCGGCCAGGGAGGAGTCCATCCTCCCCAAGGCACCTAGGAGGTGCCTCCCCCCTTTAGGACTCTTCCTTTCCTTATCTCTTGGCGCATGGGCCTCTTGGGGCTGGTGCCCTTGGCCCATATAGGCCAAGGCGCACACCCCTACAGCCCATGTGGCCCCCCGGGGCAGGTGGACCCCCTTGGTGGACCCCCGGAACCCCTTCGGTGGTCCCGATACAATACCGATAAAACCCGAAACTTTTCCGGTGACCAAAACAGGACTTCCCATATATAAATCTTTACCTCCGGACCATTCCGGAACTCCTCGTGACGTCCGGGATCTCATCCGGGACTCCGAACAACATTCGGTTACCACATACAAACTTCCTTTATAACCCTAGCGTCATCGAACCTTAAGTGTGTAGACCCTACGGGTTCGGGAGACATGCAGACATGATCGAGATGACTCTCCGGTCAATAACCAACAGTGGGATCTGGATACCCATGTTGGCTCCCACATGTTCCACGATGATCTCATCGGATGAACCACGATGTCAAGGACTTAATCAATCCCGTATACAATTCCCTTTGTCTAGCGGTATTGTACTTGCCTGAGATTCGATCATCGGTATCCCGATACCTTGTTCAATCTCGTTACCGGCAAGTCTCTTTACTCGTTCCGTAACACATCATCCCGTGATCAACTCCTTGATCACATTGTGCACATTATGATGATGTCCTACCGAGTGGGCCCAGAGATACCTCTCCGTCACATGGAGTGACAAATCCCAGTCTCGATTCGTGCCAACCCAACAGACACTTTCGGAGATACCCGTAGTGTACCTTTATAGCCACCCAGTTACGTTGTGACGTTTGGCACACCCAAAGCATTCCTACGGTATCCGGGAGTTGCACAATCTCATGGTCTAAGGAAATGATACTTGACATTAGAAAAGCTTTAGCATACGAACTACACGATCTAGTGCTACGCTTAGGATTGGGTCTTGTCCATCACATAATTCTCCTAATGATGTGATCCCGTTATCAACGACATCCAATGTCCATGGTCAGGAAACCATAACCATCTATTGATCAACGAGCTAGTCAACTAGAGGCTTACTAGGGACATGGTGTTGTCTATGTATCCACACATGTATCTGAGTTTCCTATCAATACAATTCTAGCATGGATAATAAACGATTATCATGAACAAGGAAATATAATAATAATCAATTTATTATTGCCTCTAGGGCATATTTCCAACAGTCTCCCACTTGCACTAGAGTCAATAATCCAGTTCACATCGCCATGTGATTAACACTCACAGGTCACATCGCCATGTGACTAACACCCAAGAGTTTACTAGAGTCAGTAGTCTAGTTCACATCACTATGTGATTAACACTCAATGAGTTCTAGGTTTGATCATGTTGCTTGTGAGAGAGGTTTTAGTAAACGGGTCTGCAACATTCAGATCCGTATGTACTTCGCAAATTTCTATGTCATCTTGTAGATGCAACTACTACGCTACATTTGGAGCCATTCCAAATAACTGTTCTACTTGGAGCTATTCTAAATTGTTGCTCCATTATACGTATCCGGTATCTCTACTCAGAGCTATCCGGATAGGTGTTAAGCTTGCATTGACGTAACCCTTTACGACGAACTCTTTTACCACCTCCATAATCGAGAAAATTCCTTAGTCCACTAGTTACTAATGATAACTTTGACCGCTGTCCTATGATCCATTCTTGGATCACTCTTGTACCCCTTGACTGACTCATGGCAAGGCACACTTCAGGTGCGGTACACAGCATAGCATACTGTAGAGCCTATGTCTAAGCATAGGGGACGACCTTCGTCCTTTCTCTCTATTCTGCCGTGGTCGAGCTTTAAGTCTTAACTTCATACCTTACAACTCAGGCAAGAACTCCTTCTTTGACTGATCCATCTTGAACACCTTCAAGATCATGTCAAGGTATGTGCTCATTTGAAAGTACCATTAAGCGTTTTGATCTATCCTTATAGATCTTGATGCTCAATGTTCAAGTAGCTTAATCCAGGCTTTCCATTGAAAAACACTTTCCAAATAACCCTATATGCTTTCCAGAAATTCTACGTCATTTCTGATCCATAATATGTCAACAACATATACTCATCAGAAATTCTATAGTGCTCCCACTCACTTCTTTGGAAATACAAGTTTCTCATAAACTTTGTATAAACCCAAAATCTTTGATCATCTCATCAAAGCGTACATTCCAACTCCGAGATGCTTACTCCAGTCCTTAGAAAGATTACTGGAGCTTTGCATACTTGTTAGCATCTTTCAGGATTGACAAAACCTTCCGGTTGTATCACATACGACCTTTCCTCAAGAAAATTGTCGAGGAAACAATGTTTCGACATCCTATCTGCAAGATTTCATAAATAATGCAGTAATCGCTAATATAATTCCAACAGACTCTTAGCATCGCTACGAGTGAGAAAGTCTCATCGTAGTCAACTCCTTGAACTTGTCGGGAAACATCTTAACGACAAGTTGAGCTTTCTTAATGGTGACATTTACCAACATTGTCCGTCTTCCTTTTAAAATCCATCTGTACTCAACAGCCTTACGACCATCAAGTAGTTCTTCCAAAGTCTACACTTTGTTTTCATACATGGATCCTCTCTCGGATTTTATGGTCTTGAGCCATTTATCGGAATCCGGGCCCACCATCGCTTCTCCATAGCTCGTAGGTTCATTGTTGTCTAGCAACATGACTTCCAAGACAGGGTTACATACCACTTTGAAGTAGTACGCATCCTTGTCGACCTACGAGGTTTGGTAGTGACTTGATCTGAAGTTTCATGATCACTATCATAAGCTTCCACTTCAATTGGTGTAGGTGCCACAGGAACAACTTCCTGTGCCCTGCCACACACTAGTTGAAGAGACGGTTCAATAACCTCATCAAGTCTCCACCATCCTCCCACTCAATTCTTTCGAGAGAAACTTTTCCTCGAGAAAGGACCCGATTCTAGAAACAATCCCTTATTGCTTTTGAATCTGAGACAGGAGGTATACCCAACTTTTTTGGGTGTCCTATGAAGATGCATTTATCCGCTTTGGGTTCGAGCTTATCAGCCTGAAACTTTTTCACATAAGCGTCGCAGCCCCAAACTTTTAAGAAATGACAGCTTAGGTTTTCTCTAAACCATAGTTCATACGGTGTCATCTCATCGGAATTACTGGTGCCCTATTTAAAGTGAATGTGGTTGTCTCTAATGCCTAACCCATAAACTATCGTGGTAATTCGATAAGAGACATCATGGTATGCATCATATCCAATAGGGTGCAGTTATGATGTTCGGACACACCATCACACTATGGTGTTCCAGGATGTATTAGTTGTGAAACAATTTCCACAATGTCTTAATTCTGTGCCAAACTCGTAATTCAGATATTCATCTCTATGATCATATCATAGATATTTTATCCTCTTGTCACGACGATCTTTCAACTTCACCCTGAAATTACTTGAACCTTTCAATAATTTAGACTCGTGATTTATCAAGTAAATGTACTCAACATCTACTCAAATCATCTGTGAAGTAAGAACATAACGATATCCACTACACGCCTCAGCACTCATTGGACTGCACACATCAAAATGTATTTCTTCCAACAAGTTGCTTTCTAGTTCCATTTTACTGAAACCGAGGATTTCAGTCATCTTGCCCATGTGGTATGATTTGCATGTCTCAAGTGATTCAAGATCAAGTGAGTTCAAACGGTCCATTTGCATGGAGTTTCTTCATGCATATACACCAATAGACATGGTTCGCATGTCTCAAACTTTTCAAAAACGAGTGAGCCCAAAGATCCATCAACATGGAGCTTCTTCATGCGTTTTATACCGATATGACTTACGTGGCAGTGCCACAAGTAGGTGGTACTATCATTACTATCTTATATCTTTTGGCATGAACATGTGTATCACTACGATCGAGATTCAATAAACCATTCATTTTAGGCGTAAGACCATTGAAGGTATTATTCAAATAAACAGAGTAACGAATATTCTCCTTAAATGAATAACCGTATTGCGATAGGCATAAACCAATCATGTCTATGCTCAACGCAAACACCAAATAACCATTATTTAGGTTTAACACCAATCTCGATGGTAGAGGGAGCGTGCGATGCTTGATCATATCAACATTGGAAACACTTCCAACACATATCGTCAGCTCACCTTTAGCTAGTCTCCGTTTATTCCGTAGCTTTTATTTCGAGTTACTAACACTTAGCAACCGAACCGGTATCTAATACCCTGGTGCTACTAGGAGTACTAGTAAAGTACACATCAACGCAATGTATATCCAATATACTTCTATCGACCTTGCCAGCCTTCTAATCTACCAAGTATCTAGGGTAATTCTGCTCCAGTGGCTGTTCCCCTTATTACAGAAGCACTTAGTCTCGGGTTTGGGTTCAACCTTGGGTTTCTTCACCAGAGCAGCAGCTGAATTGCCGTTTCATGAAGTATCCCTTCTTGCCCTTGCCCTTCTTGAAACTAGTGGTTTCACCAACCATCAACAATTGATGCTCCTTCTTGATTTCTACTTTGGTGTCAAACATCGCAAATATCTCAAGGATCATCATATATGTCCCTGATATATTATAGTTCATCACGAAGCTCTAGCAGCTTGGTGGCAATGACTTTGGAGAAACATCACTGTCTCATCTGGAAGATCAACTCCCACTCGATTCAAATGATTGATGTACTCGGACAATCTGAGCACAAGCTCAACAATTGAGCTTTTCTCCCTTAGTTTGCAGGCTAAGAAAATCGTCGGAGGTCTTATACCTCTTGACGTGGGCACGAGCCTGAAATTCCAATTTCAGCCCTCGAAACATCTCATATGTTTCGCGACGTTTCAAAAACCGTCTTCGGTGCCTCAACTCTAAACCGTTTAACTGAACTATCACGTAGTTATCAAAATGTGTATGTCAGATGTTCGCAACATCCACAGACGACATTCGAGGTTCAGCACACTGAGCGGTGCATTAAGGACATAAGCCTTCTATGAAGCAATGAGGACAATCCTCGGTTTATGGACCTAGTCCGCATAATTGCTACTATCAACTTTCAACTAAATTTTCTCTAGGAACATATCTAAACAGTAGAACTGAAGCGCGAGCTACGACATAATTTGCAAAGATCTTTTGACTATGTTCAGGATAATTAAGTTCATCTTATGAACTCCCACTCAGATAGACATCCCTCTAGTCATCTAAGTGATTACATGATCCGAGTCAACTAGGCCGTGTCCGATCATCACGTGAGACGGACTAGTCAACATCGGTGAACATCTTCATGTTGATCGTATCTACCATACGACTCATGCTCGACCTTTCAGTCTTCTGTGTTCCGAGGCCATGTCTGTACACATGCTAGGCTTGTCAAGTCAACCTAAGTGTTTCGCGTGTGTAAATCTGTCTTACACCCGTTGTATGTGAACGTTAGAATCTAACACCCGATCATCACGTGGTGCTTCGAAACAACGAACTGTCGCAACGGTGCACAGTTAGGGGGAACACTTTCTTGAAATTATTATGAGGGATCATCTTATTTACTACCGTCGTTCTAAGTAAACAAGATGCATAAACATGATAAACATCACATGCAATCAAATAGTGACATGATATGGCCATCATCACTTTGCTCCTCTTGATCTCCATCTTCGGGGCTCCATGATCATCATCGTCACCGGCATGACACCATGATCTCCATCATCATGATCTCCATCATCGTGTCTTCATGAAGTTGTCTCGCCAACTATTACTTCTACTTCTACAGCTAACGGTTAGCAATAAAGTAAAGTAATTACATGACGTTTATGTTGACACGCAGGTCATAAATAAATTAAGACAACTCCTATGGCTCCTGCCGGTTGTCATACTCATCGACATGCAAGTCGTGATTCCTATTACAAGAACATGATCAATCTCATACATCACATATCATTCATCACATTCTTCTTGGCCATATCACATCACATAGCATACCCTGCAAAAACAAGTTAGACGTCCTCTAATTATTGTTTGCATGTTTTACGTGGCTGCTATGGGTTTCTAGCAAGAACGTTTCTTACCTACGCAAAACCACAACGTGATATGCCAATTGCTATTTACCCTTCATAAGGACCCTGTTCATCGAATCCGATCCGACTAAAGTGGGAGAGACAGACACCCGCCAGCCACCTTATGCAACTAGTGAATGTTTATCGGTGGAACCAGTCTCACGTAAGAGTACGTGTAAGGTCGGTCCGGGCCGCTTCATCCCACGATGCCGCCGAATCAAGATAAGACTAGTAACGGCAAGCATATTGAACAAAATCAACGCCCACAACTACTTTGTGTTCTACTCGTGCATAGAAACTACACATAGACCTAGCTCATGATGCCACTGTTGGGGAACGTAGCAGAAATTCAAAATTTTCCTACGTGTCACCAAGATCTATCTATGGAGAAACCAGCAACGAGGGGAAGGAGAGTGCATCTACATACCCTTGTAGATCGCTAAGCGGAAGTGTTCAAGAGAACGGGGTTGAAGGAGTCGTACTCGTCGTGATCCAAATCACCGGAGATCCTAGTGCCGAACGGACGACACCTCCGCGTTCAACACACGTACAGCCCGGTGACGTCTCCCATGCCTTGATCCAGCAAGGAGAGAGGGAGAGGCTGAGGAAGACTCCATCCAGCAGTAGCACAACGGCGTGGTGGTGGTGGAGGAGCGTGGCAATCCTGCAGGGCTTCGCCAAGCACCACGGGAGAGGAGAAGGACTTGGGAAAGGGGGAGGGCTGCGCCAGAACATTGGTATGGCTGCCCTCCCACCCCCCACATATATATAGGGGCAAGGGAGATATGGGGGGGCGCAGCCTTGGCCCTTCCTCCAAGGAAGGGTGCGGCCAGGGAGGAGTCCATCCTCCCCAAGGCACCTAGGAGGTGCCTTCCCCCTTTAGGACTCTTCCTTTCCTTATCTCTTGGCACATGGGCCTCTTGGGGCTGGTGCCCTTGGCCCATATAGGCCAAGGCGCACACCCCTACAGCCCATGTGCCCCCCCGGGGCAGGTGGACCCCCTTGGTGGACCCCCGGAACCCCTTCGGTGGTCCCGGTACAATACCGATAAAACCCGAAACTTTTCCGATGACCAAAACAGGACTTCCCATATATAAATCTTTACCTCCGGACCATTCCGGAACTCCTCGTGACGTCTGAGATCTCATCCGGGACTCCGAACAACATTCGGTTACCACATACAAACTTCCTTTATAACCCCAGCGTCATTGAACCTTAAGTGTGTAGACCCTACGGGTTCAGGAGACATGCAGACATGACCGAGATGACTCTCCAGTCAATAACCAACAGTGGGATCTGGATACCCATGTTGTCTCCCACATGTTCCACGATGATCTCATCGGATGAACCACGATGTCAAGGACTTAATCAATCTCGTATACAATTCCCTTTGTCTAGCGGTATTGTACTTGCCCGAGATTCGATCGTCGGTATCCCGATACCTTGTTCAATCTCGTTACCGGCAAGTCTCTTTACTCGTTCCGTAACACATCATCCTGTGATCAACTCCTTGATCACATTGTGCACATTATGATGATGTCCTACCGAGTGGGCCCAGAGATACCTCTCCGTCACATGGAGTGACAAATCCCAGTCTCGGTTCGTGCCAACCCAACAGACACTTTCGGAGATACCCGTAGTGTACCTTTATAGCCACCCAGTTACGTTGTGACGTTTGGCACACCCAAGCATTCCTACAGTATCCGGGAGTTGCACAATCTCATGGTCTAAGGAAATGATACTTGACATTAGAAAAGCTTTAGCATACGAACTACACGATCTAGTGCTACGCTTAGGATTGGGTCTTGTCCATCACATCATTCTCCTAATGATGTGATCCCATTATCAACGACATCCAATGTCCATGGTCAGGAAACCGTAACCATCTATTGATCAACGAGCTAGTCAACTAGAGGCTTACTAGGGACATGGTGTTGTCTATGTATCCACACATGTATCTGAGTTTCCTATCAATACAATTCTAGCATGGATAATAAACGATTATCATGAACAAGGAAATATAATAATAATCAATTTATTATTGCCTCTAGGGAATATTTTCAACGCTGTGGTCATCTGACCAAAGGGCGGTATGGTCGTGTGAGTGCTCTGGGACTGGCTCTCCAAGGTCAACGAAGGCGTCTCAACCCAGAGAGATCAAAGGATCAGTGTCCTTCGCAACCTCTTCAACTGCTTCAAGAGAAACGACAATGAGAATGTTCAGCTCACGTTTGATCGCCTTACTGACATCACAAATGAGCTCCAAGCTCTCGGCGCTACTAAGATCACCAAGCATGAAATCGTCAAGACACTCCTGAGATCACTTGACAGCTCATTTGACACCCTAGCCCTGATGATTCAAGAACGCCCTGACTTCAAGAGACTCGATCGTCTGACATACTTGAAAGGCTCAACACACATGAGTTTCAGCCTTCTGAGAAAAGAGATATCTACGGTCCCAACTATGGCCGAACTCGTGCCTTGAAGGAAAAATCTGTTTCCTCATCTGAAGAAGAATTTGACTGCAGTTCTGGTGATCCTGAAGACATTGGAAGAGAGCTTGCTATGCTTGTGAAGAAGTTCCAAAAATTCACCAGGAAGAAAGGCTTCAGAAAGTCTTCATGATCCAGCTCAAGGAATGATGAAGCTTCTGCTCATGACTACAAGAAGAGAACATGCCACAAGTGCAAGAAACCTGGTCACTACATCTCTGAGTGTCCGCAGTGGGACAATGAGAACAACAAGAAGAAGAAGAGCAAGGAATATGATTCTGACGACAAGAAGAAGAAGAAATACTCAAAGTCTTCTTCCAAGTCTTCCTCAAAGTCTTCATCACACAAGAAGAGCTCATCTGGCAAGGCTCGTGCGTTTGTTGGCAAGGAAATGGATTCAAAGGAGGAGTCTGCTTCTGAGGAGGCAGAGGTGGAGTCTGAGGAGGAGTCCGATTCTGGCATTGCAAGTCTGGCTACAGCCTACGTTGACAAGTCCATCTTCAACACTGAAGACAATGACTTCGTCACCGACGCCGATGCTAATGACAAGGACAACTCCGCTCCCACCTATTGCCTCATGGCACGTGGTGCCAAGGTAAACTCACGCAATACTCACTATCAAACATCTAGTGAAGATGACTCTGATTGTAATTCCAAACCCAGCTACAAAACACTTGCTAAAATTGCAACGGAACAACAGAAAGCTATGGAACATATTCAAAAACTATTAGACAAAAGCGATGACCTGTTGGACGCTGAAATGACTCGATCTCAGTCCTTAATTGAAGACATAGAAAATCTTCATGTTAAGTATGAGGAACTTGAAAGTCGTCATGAAACGCTCTCAACAACTCATGAAAAGCTTTCCTATGATTATCTTCAAAGGAAGCAAGAACTTGAGAAATTGAGAGCGGCTCATGAAGATCTTCAAAAGGAAAACGAGTCACTTCGCGCCGAACAGATCAGTTCTGCTCAGGAAGGATTTGAACCACCATGTCTTAAATGCCTTGAGCGTGATAACGCTACTTCTATTGCTTGATGTTCTACTGTTGCTAATGTTCCAATATCTTCAATTGTTGATGTGGTAACTAACCCCTCTGCTGAGGATGTCACTGCTATTGCTGATGAAAATTCTAGGTTGAAGACATTTCTTGAAACAGGTATGTACAAAAGTCTCAAAGGGCATCAGACACTATGTGATGTCCTCAAAAGGCAGATTCTGAACCGAAACCCTAGGAAAGAGGGTATTGGGTTCGAAAGGAAAATGAATGTTGATGGCTCTTACTAGAAGCCTGAGCAGTACCCCAAAACCACATGGGTTGCTGCAAAGGGAACTTCAGTGGATCCATCTACCCTATCTGGCTTCACTTGTGCTAATCCTATTGTCATTGATGAATCCTTTGATGTAAACTATAAACTGTTTAAGAATCAGAATGGTAAAGTGTTTTCCAGGTATATTAGTACTAACTGCAGGAATGGGCCACTTATGAATAAAGTCTGGGTGCCCAAAAGGTGTCTGGAAAATCTTCCTGTGAATGTCGTCATGACATCACAAGGGAAGAAGACAAACCACAGGCTTCATATGGTCCAAAGGCTTCATACAGACA